>NW_025949922.1:0-10704 GCF_021028975.2 Sphaerodactylus townsendi
ATAGGCAGGGGCTGATGGGAATTGTAGTCCATAACATCTGGAGTGCCGAAGGTTCGCCATCACTGCCTTAGGAATTGCATTCCTAACAATATCATTTTACAGGCTTGCCCGTGGAACTCCCTGAAACATGAAAATGGAATGATTATGACATCCTATTACCGGGATCCTGTACTGAGTCCTGTAGCGAGTCCTCATGGCCACGCTTGGGCCACAGCAGCAGCACTCGTCCATATCCTTGGAGATTTTGCACCCCAGACACCAGAAGCAGAACAATCCACAGAGGCCTAGAAAAAGGAGACAGTGCATTGCCTTGAGAAGAAGAAATAATTCTATACTTCTTTGAGTCATTTATCAACTGCTTCTCATTTCCAGATTCTCTCCCACCATTTCTCTTTCATTCAGTTATCTATGGTTATTGCAAACTTGCAAAATGCCCATCTGTCAGGGGGACTGCATTTAGGTGATTGAAATGCAGTGGCGTATTTGCCTAGGGACAAGGGATACCCTCTGTCCCTGGGCACCACTGATCTGGTCACATGGGGGCGCAAAATTCCCCGCCCCCCCGTGACCAGGAAGACGGCAATCAAATCTGCAATGGCCAATCAGAAGCCTTGCTGGGAAAGCATTGCCGAGCTCCACCCATTTTCAAAGCACTTGGCAGATGCAAGGAAAGATGTTGGTGGACGCCGTGTTAGGGACCCATGGGCTAGAGTGTCAGACTAGGACCAAAGAGACCTGGGTTCAAATTCTTACTTAGCATAAAATTCACTGGTGAACTTATGCCAGTCGCTGTCTCTGTTTAACCTATATCTCACAGTTAAGGTGCAATGTAATGCAGGGAGAACAATGTACTTTGCTCTGAATTTCTTGAAGGCAAGGGGGAGGATAAAAATGTATAGGAAGAGGAGGAGGAGCTCTTGTGGCCATATATCCAAAGGCGGATTCTTCTTTAGGGATGGATGAATCACCTTTTACCTGGGCCACAGTTTCAAAGTTCTTACACATCATCAGATAAGATAACATTTTCTGCCTCTGCAGCTTCTGTCGTAAGCAGGGCACTCAACTGGGTGCCAAAGTCTAAATTGATGTTTTGGCACAGCGGGCACCAAGATCTTTGCCATCACTTGCTGTTCCTGCTCACCCTTCTTCTGTTTTGGGTTTTCTCTTGGGAGGTCTGCCCTGCTGTTGGAGAACCATTGATATAGCTCCAGCCTAGATTCAGCTACTTAGTCACAGACAGAAGTTGGCTTTAGTATTTATTATCTTGCACATTTCCTTCAAACGGCTCAGAGAGGTATACGCAACTCATAGGAATCCAGCGAAGTAAGTTAGACTGAGAGAAAGTGATTGATCAGACGTTACTCAGGGAAATTTTTAACTTAACAGGGGCTTGAACCCAGGTCTCCTTAGCTGATTATTCACTGGTGCTCTGCCCTGCAGGGAGGGTAAGTTTCCTCCGGGGGTAGAGATTTCTATACTGATGCAATCCCACTTGAAGGTCAAAGGAATTCAAGATGGGTCCATGCAAATATCAAGGAGTTCACTCACAGATTCGGCAGTCGCTGCAACAATCGCAGAGCTCAGTTTGCCACTCAAAACTCCGCGTTGAAGTGTAGCATTGAGGCTGAGATGTTACCACGGGTTGAGATGTCATTTCCATGGTCACAATGTTTCGTCAGATGTTACAGTCTAGCAAGAAAAAGATCTAATCAATAGGATCATTTTTTAAAATGCAGGAAGTCAAATGCCATAATTAAAGAATGGTTGCAGTATTGGTGCCGGGGATAAGAAAGGGATTCCCCTAAGCAAAATGGCTTTAGTTGTTCTGAGTTTCTGTTTCTTTGCCACTGGGTATCTGCCATGGACGATGTCGGGGTGTCCAACTCTGGCACTTCAGATTTCATGGACTACAATTCCCATCGGCCCCAGCTGGCATGGCCAATTGGCCAATGGACCATGCCAGCAGGGACTGATAGGGGTTGTAGTCCATGAACATCTGAAGCGCCAGAGTTGGACACCTCTGGACGATGTGGACGTCAGGAAGTGATTACGTCCTCAGGGATTTCAAATTTCCTGCTGTCAGAGAATACTTTCCACAACTGAGTTATCATCCAAGGGTCATTGCAAAGGATTCTGGGTACATTCCAAGGTACACTTGCAGTTCAAGGGAGGATCTGGCCCAGCCTTTGAGACCTCATGGTCATTTTTCATGGTCATTCGGATCTCACAGAGAGCACATCCTAGGACACAGTTAACATTCCACTGTTTCTGCACAGCATAGATGTGGTGGATGGCAGGTTTTTAAGGGAAACTTGTTCATTATTACCACGTTTTCTCACTGAGAAGCCTGATCAAATGTCAAAAGACTTGTCCAGGATCTCCCAGAGTGCAGTATGAACACGATTACCTGGCTAAGGGCCTGGAAGATAATAACTGTGACGTGGAGAGATATCTGATGAAATCTTATATATGAAGAGTAAATAGCAATTAATTTGGATTGGGGCTGTAGTCGACAGGTGACACTGACTTTTTCCCCTGCGCTGTTTTCCCAGTTTTATCTGCCCCTCCCAACTGTTATCTGACCTTGAGGAAAACATGTAGGCATGTTTGAGGGGAACATGTAGGCACCCATTCTTTGGGTCATAGAACCATAGAGTTGGAACTTAGAGACCACAAGAGCCACCAAGCCCCTCTCCCTACTGGACCCAGAGTTTAATGAGTCTGTGAGTCATGCCTCAAGAACACCCATGCACTTACCACAGCAAAACAATCTGATTGATTTGTATCTTTTGTTTTGCCAAACCTCCTTTTTGCTTGGGGGAAGACTGTGGTTTTATAGTAGAGCATCACCTTGGAATGCAGAAGATCCTGGATCCGACCTTTAGCATCTCCAGTTAAAAGGACCGGGTACCAGGTAAAGTGAAAGGCCTCAGCCTGAGACCATGGATATTTATTTATTTTATTTTATTTATTAAATTTGTAGGCCGCCTCATCCCCGAAGGACTCGAGGCGGCTTCCAACACGGCTGTTCCCGACAGCAAATAATACAACATAAAAATTAAACCATTAAAACTCAGCAGCAATCAATAAATACATTTAAAAAGCCAGATTGTGTAAACACATATATACACACAGGCGCCTGATCTAAGGCCAGGACTATTAAAAAAGGAAAAGAAGGACGGGGAGGGGAGGAGCTAGGCAGGGCCCATGGTGGACTTTGGGCCCAACCAGGTGGTCCAGGCTGGCAGTGTTGATTTTTAATGGGGGGCGCTGGAACTGCAGCCAGCCCCTCCAAAGGCCCGGTGGAATAGCTCCGTCTTACAGGCCCTGTGGAACTCACCAAGGTCCTGCAGGGCCCAGACAGCTGGAGGTAGAGCATTCCACCAGGCAGGGGCCAGAGCCGTAAAGGCCCTGGCCCGGGTCGAGGCCAGGGCTGCCAGTTTGCCAGTTTGAGTTGACAGTACTGACCTTGGTAGGCTGAGAAACTTACTCAGTATAAGCCAGCCTCATGTGTGCCCATGGTGTGTAATCCTCAGGCAACAAAAACTACCTGAAAGGAGCAACTGTTAAAATGACACAAAAGCCACAATTCTGGTTTGACCAGTAGATTTTACAGCAGGAGAGCGTTTTTTTTTCCCACCCTCAGGTTTGTTTTCTGGGTGGAACAACATCCCAGTTCAATGCAGCAAGATGATTTACAAAGAGAGGCTGCCAATCCTTTCTGGTGTGTTCGTTTAAAAACTACCAACAGGAACAGTCTTAGGCCCCTTCTGCACATGCGGAATAATACACTTTCAATCCACTTTCAATGCACTTGGCAGCTGTGCGGAATAGCAAAATCCACTTGCAAGCAATTGTGAAAGTGGATTGAAAGTGCATTATTCTGTATGTGCAGAAGGGGTCGTAGTGATAATGGAACCCAGAGCAAAAGGCTAGGATGGCATCCCAGAATCATTGTCCCTTGTCAGGGATGAGGGACGGTCCTTGTCTTGTATGAGCCAATAGGAAGCCCCTGCCGCTCACTGCTGCCCATGCCACTAATGGGGCAGGTAAGAGTGGCAGCAGCTGCAGAAGTCTGCTTTTCATCAGGAGAGTGGGATTGTGGCTGGTTGCCCCCTCCCAGGATGGCCAATTGCAATGGTTGCCCATTGGCTAAGACTACCCTAACTACCAGGTTTGGTAGCCATCATGGTTGGGTAGTGTTAACATGAGATGATGGCTGGAAACTTGATATCAGGGAGACATGGGGGCAGCCCTTGGCAACGGTGTGATGTCACTTCCAGGGAAAACCTGGAACTGACCTCACGCCTCTCTGGGGATCGTTGGAAATTCTCAGATAAAACAATATTGTTTTTTATGATTCCTAGAAAGCCTCCATTTTCTCCAGTGGAGCTGAACTCTGTAGTCTGGAGGGCAGGAGTGATTCCGAGAGATCTCCATGCAACACCTGGAGGCAGTCACGTAGCTACAATGGGTGGGGGGGAGGATACCACGTCCTGGGCGTGAGCCATTGGGGTCATGTGGGGGGTGGAAAATCGCCCCAACACCCCTCCCCCTTGCCCCACCCAGCAGAAGCCTCTCTAAGTATTTATCACTAGAATAACCACCTGAGTTACTGTAGTGTTGAAAGCTTTTGTGGCAGAAATCAACCAGCTGTTTTGGGTTTTCTGGGCTGTGTGGGCATAGTTTGGTACCAGATCACAGCCAGACAACTCGGAAAACCCAAAACAGCTGCTCTCTGAGTTAGGTTAGGCTAAAAGAAAATGACTAGCCCCAAGCCGTTGTCTGACACGCTGCTTCACCAAACTGGTTCTAACATGAACTCCCCCTCTCCACTCTCTGTAGCCTGGAGTGGTACATTTGCAGAAAAGCTTTGCCATTTGATCTTGCTGATTAGATGAATTGTCCCACTACTATATTCTGTTTCACATAAAGATGTTAGCAGATTGTATATTCCTCCACCATAGAACAAAGCATGCCGGACCTTCTTTGTTTATTTCCGTGAAAGTGAAAGTAAAAATACATTTTGAAAGTGTGGGTTGATTTCAGATTTCTGTGCTTTTTAATGTATAATTTATTTACTGATTATTTTCTCCTGCCTTACAACCACAAAGGAGATCACTATAATAACAAAAGCATCTGAAGTGTTTGAACATCCTAAAATTAAAGAAGCATCCATTGAGAAACAGAGAGGATGCCATCAGTCATAGGTCGCTGAAAAGGCCTCCCAAAATGGAAAGGTCTTCTGTTTTCTCTAGAAAGACGAATGCACTGCCACAAGGTGAACAGCGTGGCAGGGTACAAATCAGTAGAGCTGCAAACCTCCAATTTCTCCAGAATTACAACTGATCCTCAGGCAGCAGGGAGTTAATTCCCCTGGAAGAATTAGTAGCTTTGGAGGGCTCTGCACTGGTCAGAGACCTCACCTAGAGTACTGTGTTCATTTCTGAGCACCACAATTTAAGAAGGATGTTGACAAGCTGGAACGTGTCCAGAGGAGGGCAACCAGAGGTGGGATCCGACCAGTTCTCACCACTTCTCTAGAAGTGGCTACTAATTTTTTCTGAGTGCCGAGAAGGGGTTACTAAAGCAACCACCCTGCCCAATAGAGACTGGAGGTGCGTGTGTGTGGCGCCACCACTGTTTGAATCCCACCACCATCGGAACCTGTTATTAAAATTTTTGGATCCCACCACTGAGGGCAACCAAAAATGTAAAAGGTCTGGAATCCATGCCCTACAAAGAGAGACTTAGGGAGCTGCTGGGGCTGTTTAGTCTGGAGAAGCTATGTAAGTAGGTACAAAATAATGGTTTTGACAAAGGTAGTGCATAAAAATGAATAATAATTCTCATATTTGTTTGGGACTATATTCTAATGCAGAAGCATACAGTTTTCTCAACTGCTGCACCTCAACTGACCAAACTAACATCTTTATGTGAAGCAGAGTATATATGATCACATAGCCCAGAGACTATGTAGAGGGCTGAATTAAAAGATAAATTAAAAGATCCTCTCGCACTGAGGATACCCCTCGGGGAGGTGGGGGGCTCCTTGTAGTGGGTGATTCGATCATTAGGAATATAGAGAGTTGGGTTTGTGACAGGCGTGATGACCGCATGGTGACTTGCCTGCCTGGTGCGAAGGTTGCGGATGTCACGCTTCGTCTAGATAGGCTGTTAGACAGTGCTGGGGTGGAGTCAGCAGTTGTGGTCCACATTGGTACCAATGACATTGGGAAATGTAGCCGGGAGGTTCTGGAAGCGAAATTTAGGCTGCTAGGAAAAAGGTTAAAATCCAGGACCCCCAAGGTGGCATTCTCCGAAATGCTACCTGTTCCACGCGCAGGGAGAGCTAGGCAAGCGGAGATACAGGGTCTCAATGCGTGGATGAGAAGGTGGTGTAAGGCAGAGGGTTTCAGCTTTGTCAGGAACTGGGGAACCTTTTGGGATAAGGCAGGCCTGTACAAAAGGGACGGGCTTCATCTTAACCAAAGAGGAACCAGGCTGCTGGCGCTCAACGTTAAAAAGGTGGCAGAACAGCTTTTAAACTGATCCTTGGGGGAAAGCCGACAGGAGCTGAGGTGACTTCGGTTCGGAATACAGAGTCCATGGGGATGCAGACACAGAGAGAGGTTTTTCTAAATCAACCACATACAAGCGAGGAGCATAGCAATGTGATAAGTGATAGTGTCTACAAAAGGCTAGAGGGCAAAACACATAAATCCCAGGTTAAGGACAGAGACAGAGTATACAAGTGTCTCTATGCTAATAGTAGAAGCATTCGACCTAAAATGGGGGAGCTGGAGTACAGAGTTTTGAAGGAGGACATTGATATAGTGGGCATCACAGAGACATGGTGGAATGAGGAGAACCAGTGGGATGCTGTTATCCCAGGTTACAGGCTCTACAGGAAGGATAGGACAGGGCGTATTGGGGGTGGGGTGGCCCTCTACATCAAAGAGAACATAGTGTCACATAAAATAGACAATGCAGGGGGAGCTGATTCCTCTACAGAAGCACTGTGGATATCAATACCAGGGGTGAAGCAAAGTTTAACATTAGGAATATATTATCGTCCCCCTGACCAAAGTGCACAAGAGGATTCTGAGATGGAAAAAGAAATTAGAGAGGCCAACAAAAGCAAAAATGTCGTGGTAATGGGCGATTTTAACTATCCCCACATAAACTGGAAAAATGCATGTTCAGGTCATAGTAAGGAGAGAACATTCCTGGATATGCTAAATGACTGTGGCTTAGAGCAGATGGTTGTAGAACCAACCAGGGGAGATGTGATCCTAGATCTAATTCTATGTGGGACCCAGGACCTGGTGCGGGAAGTCAGTGTTGTTGAGCCGATAGGGAACAGCGACCACAATGCTGTCAGATTCAGTATCTCTGCATGCGAACAAGTGACAACTACTAATGTAGTTACATTTGCCTTCAGAAAGGGAAATTTCTCAAAGATGAGGGGGATAGTGCGCAGGAAGCTGAAAGGGAAAATCAAGAGAGTCAAAAATGTCCAAGGTGCTTGGAGGTTATTTAAAAACACAGTCTTAAAAGCTCAGCTGGAATGTGTTCCGCAGGTTAGGAAAGGCAGCGCCCAGTCCAAAAGAAAGCCACCATGGTTAACAAGGGAGGTTGAGGTAATTATTAGGAAAAAAAAGATGTCTTTTAGAAAATGGAAGTCCAACTTAACTGATGAAGAATACCAGAGAGAACACAAATGGTGGCAAAAGAGAAGCAAGTTAGCTGTAAGGGAGGCAAAAAAGGATTATGAGGAACGCATGGCTGCGAACATCAAGACTAGCAACAAACAGTTCTTCAAGTACATCAAAAGCAGGAAGCCAGCTAGGGAAGCGGTAGGTCCGTTAGACGATGAAGGAACAAAAGGTGTGCTAAAAGGTGACAGGGAGATTGCAGAGAAGCTGAATGAATTCTTTGCATCTGTCTTCACCCAAGAGGAGGTGAGGAAAATTCCTGCACCTGAACCAAGCTTCTTAGGAGGTGAATCCGAGGAACTAGCGAAGTTAGTGGTAGACAAGGAAGAAGTTCTGGCAGCCATTGATAAACTAAATGCTACCAAATCCCCTGGCCCAGATTGCATTCATCCAAGAGTTCTTAAAGAGCTCAAGCATGAAATTGCTGATGTTCTCACATTAATATGCAACTTATCCCTGAAATCAGGCTCCATCCCTGAAGACTGGAAGATGGCCAATGTCACACCAATCTTTAAGAAAGGGTCTAGGGGGGACCCGGGAAATTACAGGCCAGTCAGTTTGACATCTGTTCCTGGTAAATTAGTAGAATCTATCATTAAAGATAAAATTATTAAACATGTAGAAAAGCAAGACCTGCTGAGGAAGAGTCAGCATGGCTTTTGCAGAGGCAAGTCCTTTCTTACAAACTTGCTAGAGTTCTTTGAGGGTGTAAACAGACATGTGGATAAGGGGGAACCAGTGGACATTGTCTACTTGGATTTCCAAAAGGCTTTTGACAAAGTTCCTCACCAGAGACTGTTGAGAAAACTCAGCAATGAAGGAATAAGAGGGGAAGTCCTCCTATGGATTAAAAACTGGTTGAGGAACAGGAAACAAAGAGTGGGTGTAAATGGGAAGTTCTCACAATGGAGAGATGTAGGGAGTGGTGTCCCCCAAGGATCCGTTTTGGGACCAGTGCTCTTTAACTTATTCATAAATGACCTGGAAGTAGGGGTGGGTAGTGTGGTGGCCAAGTTTGCAGATGATACCAAAATATGTAGGGTGGTAAGAACCACAAAGGATTGCGAAGAGCTCCAAGCGAACCTTGATAAATTAGGTGAGTGGGCTAAGAAATGGCAAATGCAGTTCAATGTAGCAAAATGCAAAGTGATGCACGTAGGGGCAAAAAATCCAAACTTCACATACACGCTACAGGGGTCAGTGCTATCAGTCACAGACCAGGAAAGGGATTTGGGCGTCTTAGTTGATAGTTCCATGGGAATGTCAACTCAATGCATGGCAGCGGTGAAAAAGGCAAACTCTATGCTGGGGATAATTAGGAAAGGAATTGAGAATAAAACTGCAAAGATTGTCATGCCCTTATATAAAGCCGTGGTGCGACCGCACTTGGAGTACTGTGTTCAGTTCTGGTCGCCACATCTCAAAAAGGATATCGAAGAGATAGAAAAAGTGCAGAGAAGGGCAACGAGGATGATTGAAGGATTGGAGCACCTTCCTTATGAGGAGAGGCTGCAGCGTTTGGGACTCTTTAGTTTGGAGAGGAGACGTCTGAGGGGGGATATGATTGAAGTCTATAAAATTATGCATGGGGTAGAAAATGTTGACAGAGAGAAATTTTTCTCTCTTTCTCACAATACTAGAACCAGGGGGCATTCATTGAAAATGCTGGGGGGAAGAATTAGGACTAATAAAAGGAAACACTTCTTCACGCAACGTGTGATTGGTGTTTGGAATATGCTGCCACAGGAGGTGGTGATGGCCACTAACCTGGATAGCTTTAAAAAGGGCTTGGACAGATTTATGGAGGAGAAGTCAATCTATGGCTACCAATCTTGATCCTCCTTGATCTCAGATTGCAAATGCCTTAGCAGACCAGGTGCTCAGGAGCAGCAGCAGCAGAAGGCCATTGCTTTCACATCCTGCATGTGAGCTCCCAAAGGCACCTGGTGGGCCACTGCGAGTAGCAGAATGCTGGACTAGATGGACTCTGGTCTGATCCAGCAGGCTAGTTCTTATGTTCTTATGTTCTTATAAAATAATTCCATCTACGCTTGATAAATACTTGAATTACAGAAGATAGTGACATCAGCACAGCAAACACTGGCCATGACAAAGTCCAACTGGAAGATTTTCTACATCCTGCCTACTGATTTGCTGAGATACTTTCGATCCTTGCCAGAATATATGTATTTATACTCTGATCCACAGAAAGATGATAGTTTGGTCAGTTGAAGTGCAGCGCTGGGAAAAGTGTATGCTTCCATATTAGAATATAGTCCCGAACAAATAACAGAATTATCATTCATTTTTACACACTGTCAATACCATTATTTTGTGCATTATAGTACCATGGTGGTTTGATACAAGAGCTTTTATGATAAAATGTATTTATATTGTCAAACTGTCAAGCAGATAGGGGGAGCAGGGCTAGTTAGGCACTGGGACTCAGGCAGAGCATTCTACAACAAAGAAAGTCCAGCATATTTTGCTCTGTGGTGGAGGAATATACTGTTATCCTTCATATACAACCCTAAGAACATAAGAACATAAGAACTAGCCTGCTGGATCAGACCAGAGTCCATCTAGTCCAGCACTCTGCTACTCGCAGTGGCCCACCAGGTGCCTTTGGGAGCTCACGTGCAGGATGTGAAAGCAATGGCCTGCTGATGCTGATGCTGCTCCCGAGCACCTGGTCTGCTAAGGCATTTGCAATCTGAGATCAAGGAGGATCAAGATTGGTAGCCATAGATCGACTTCTCCTCCATAAATCTGTCCAAGGTTACTAAACCCTACCATCATCTTTCTGTGGAACAGAGTACAGTATTTATATTTTTAGTACAATAAGCAATTATATTTATTTAGTATATTCTTATTCTATCCTTCCTCCAAGAACTTCAGGGTAGCAGCCATCATTTCTTACTTCCCGCACTTTATCCTCCCAACAACCCTGCAAAGTAGGCTAGAGAGAAATTTTTCAAATATCTCC
>NW_025949923.1:0-10703 GCF_021028975.2 Sphaerodactylus townsendi
ATCCAGCTTGGAAACACCTCCTACAGAATTGGGACAAAAGACTAACCTGATTCCTTTTCAGCCCTGCTTATATTAATAACTGAATTGCCTTGTTTAAAATGCTCCCATGAAAGCAAGATCTTCAGTAACTGTTTTCTCTGCATCCTTCCTTCTTTCTAAATCCTTCCTATGGATCATTATATTAAGATATGACTCTAATTGTGAATTGTTTAAGTTACTCTGCTAAGAAGCCCACGCTTTAGTGATTGGGATTACGTCACAAACAAGCATCCCACCTAGGTGTAACCCTTTTTCCACTCCCTTCCCCCAAGCCCTCCAGCAATTCCTGTCTGCTGTGTCTTTTAACGCCTTGAATGTTACAAGTGATCATTGGAGCCAAACAAACGAAAGAAAGGGGAATATAGCCCCCCTCCATCTAGGTCTCATCCAGCAGACCATCTCAGAAGTGCTATCCATTAAAATTGCTTGTCCCCCCCACTCAGGGCTCAGGCTTTCCATTGTCATCCATAGAACTAACTCAGCAAGCGCAAACCCCCTGGGGGAAAAAGCGTTGCTTGTTTTTTCTCTTCCATACAGGATTCCAGCTCGCCATGCCCGGCCAACCCATGGAGTCACATCAGATGGAAACCAACCCCATCCCGGAGACGGAGCGGATCTCCCTGGAAGATCCGACCCAGCAGCCCTGTTGAGAAGCTCGACTGCCCCCCAGCCTGAGCCGAGATGGGAAAGATCTCTCTGGAGCCAGCACATCCACTCTTCCATGGAGATCGCGGCCCCCGCTGGGGCCCTTCCCCCCTCAGGGGGGAACAACAGCCTGGGCCAGCTATGGCTCAGAGGTTGATGCTGTGTGTCGCTGCTCCTCATCTATAGTCGACACTCCCTTTCTCTGCTGCCCCCTGGCTGAAATTTGCAGCTGCAGCCAGGAACACACCTCATTCCTGATAGTTAACCCTTGGAACTCTCTGCTGCTTCAGCCACTTGATTGTTTATCGGAACATGCCTTCTCCCACAGCCTTGCTCATGGGAGTCACCGAACTTGTAATGCTACAGACTGTCGGCAGTTTTCCCTACGCTCTCAGGCAGCCCATGGACTTTACCACCATTCCTCTGCTGGCCTTGATGGACAAACAGCAAGAGCCGTACATTGGACAATTATGCAGCCATGGGCTGCCTCCCGTCCTTATACCCTGTTTCCCCGAATATAAGACATCCCCGAAAAATAAGACATAGTAGAGGTTTTGCTCAAGTGCGAAATATAAGGCATCCCCCGAAAGTAAGACATAGCAAAGATTTTGTTTGGAAGCATGCCCGGCGAACAGAACACAGAAAAATAAGACATCCCCTGAAAATAAGACATAGTGCATCTTTGGGAGCAAAAATTAATATAAGACACTGTCTTATATTCGGGGAAACACGGTAGTCAGAAGCTGAACGACAGGGGCCTTTCATTCACTCCTGCAATACATTTATTAAGTGTATTCCATCCTTTCTTGTGTAAAAATCAGGACCAGACGGCTTTGGGGTCTGGCCAAGAGTGTCCTGACAGGAGATCTTTGGGGTCCCCCCACTCTGGGAGCATCTTGAGAGGGATCGTCTGTGAGAGAGGGTGATGGTGCCAAAACGAAGGGGGTGGGCGGTATCGGCACCTGAGTTTCTGATCCGCTGCCTCTCTTTCTCTTCCTCCCAGGCTGGCTGCAGGAGCTGGCTCGGCGCTTAGAGACTCCTTACTATCTAGTGCAGAGGAACAGCAGTAGCGAAGAGGACTCCGCAAACCAGACAGGGCCCCCCTTGAATGGCAGCATGTGGGAGCTCGTGGGGGGCGGGGGTGGGGGGCCCTCCCTGCGAAGCGCCTATATCACCTCACTCTACTTTGCTCTCAGCAGCCTGACCATTGTGGGTTTTGGCAACGTGTCGGCAAACACCAACTCTGAGAAGATTTTCTCCATCTGCACCATGCTGGTGGGGGGTGAGTGAGTCCCTGAGTGGGGGGCGGGGGTGGGGGGCAACAAGGAGTCTGTCGGCTGGAGGAAAAGGAGCCTCCGCATAAGCATTTCTCCTCCCCTGCCTTTCCCCTTCCCCATCTTCACATTTTGTTGTTAGCATGACAACAGGGAAGAGCGCCTTCTATTATTACAGTTTTTATTTGGGTGTAATACTGAGTCTTTACATGGTGATATAAAACAGCTGGAGGAGAATAGCAATGGCCCGTTCAGTTGGGTAAGCCTAACTAGTAGACCAGAGAAAGAAAGAAAAAAACATCTATTATTACAGTTTTTATTTGGGTGTAATACTGAGTCTTTACATGGTGATATAAAACAGCTGGAGGAATAGAATAGAATAGAATAGAATCTTTATTGGCCAAGTGTGATTGGACACACAAGGAATTTGTCTCCGGTGCATATGCTCTCAGTGTACATAAAAGAAAATACATTTGTCAAGAATCATAAGGTACAGCACTTAATGATTGTCATATAGGTCTAGTAAGCAATCAGGAAACAATCAATAGTAATAAAAACATAAAATGTAAAATCATAAAATAAAATGAAATGTCAGCACAGGCTATAGTCATACAGTCATAATTGGGAGGAGATGGGTAATAGGAATGATGAAAAAAGTAGTGCAGTAATTATATAATAAGTATATAATAAATAGTTTAACATTATCGAGGGAATTATTTGTTTAACAGAGTGATGGCATTCGGGAAAAAACTGTTCTTATGTCTAGTTGTCTTGGTGTGCAGTGCTCTGTAGCGACGTTTAGAGGGTAAGAGTTGAAACAGTTTATGTCCAGGATGCGAGGGGTCAGTAAATATTTTCACAGCCCTTCTTTTGACCCGTGCAGTATACAGGTCCTCAATGGAAGGCAGGTTAGCAGCAATTGTTTTTTCTGCAGTTCTGATTATTCTCTGAAGTCTGTGTCGATCTTGTTGGGTTGCAGAACCAAACCACACAGTTATAGAGGTGCAGATAACAGACTCAATGATTCCTCTGTAGAACTGTGTCATCAGCTCCTTGGGCAGTTTGAGCTTCCTGAGTTGGCGCAGAAAGAACATTCTTTGTTGTGCTTTTTTAATGACATTTTTGATATTAGGTGTCCATTTTAGGTCATGAGATATGATGGAGCCTAGAAATTTAAAGGTCTCTACTGTTGATACTGTGTTGTCTAGTATTGTGAGAGGAGGTAGGATGGGAGGGTTTCTCCTGAAATCTACCACCATTTCTACGGTTTTAAGTGTGTTCAGTTCTAGATTGTTCCAGTGGCACCACGAGGCTAGTTGTTCAACCTCCCGTCTGTATGCGGTTTCATCGTTGTCTCGAATGAGACCAATCACTGTTGTATCATCTGCAAATTTCAGTATTTTAACAGATGGATCATTTGAGATGCAGTCATTGGTATACAGAGAGAAGAGAAGTGGTGAAAGTACACAGCCTTGGGGGGCCCCTGTGCTCATTTTACAGGTGTCTGATGTAATTTTTCCTAGCTTCACCTGCTGTTTCCTATCTGTTAGGAAGCTTGTGATCCACTTACAAATATGCTCAGGTACTGCTAGCTGATGTAGTTTGATTAGAAGAATGTCCGGTCTGATAGTATTGAATGCTGAACTAAAGTCAACAAAGAGGACCCTTGCATAGGTCTTTGGCGATTCAAGATGCTGTAGGATATAGTGCAAAGCCATATTAACAGCATCATCTGTCGATCTATTTGCTCGGTATGCAAATTGCAAGGGGTCCAACAGTGGATCCGTGATGGTTTTCAAATGGTACATCACTAGCCTTTCAAAAGTTTTCATAACTACAGATGTTAGAGCAACTGGTCTGTAGTCGTTCAGTTCCTTGATGGAAGGCTTCTTCGGCACTGGGACGATAGTGGAGTGTTTGAAGCAGGAAGGAACATAGCACATCTCTAGTGATTTGTTAAAGATTTGGGTGAAGATGGGGGCCAATTGGACAGCACAGACTTTTAGGCAAGAAGGTGTTATCTTGTCTGGGCCTGGTGCTTTTCCAGGCTTCTGTCTGTGAAATAGATCTTGCACTTCCTTTTCTGAGATCACCAGGGGTTGTAAACCCAATGAAATGGGTTCAGTTGTAGGAAGTTTGGCTATTGTTGGTGCATCTGAGATAGAGGTTGTGGAGAAAGGTGACTGTAGATTGTTTTCAAACCTACAGTAGAACACGTTCAGGTCGTCTACCAATTGCTGATTTCCTTCAGCTTGGGAAGGTGGTTTACTGTAACCGGTGATATTTTTGAGAGTTTTCCACATGTTTGCTGTTTCGTTTGGTGAAAACTGATTTTTTAGCTTTTCAGAGTAGTTTCTTTTTGCTGCTCTGATCTCCTTTGTTAATACATTTCTGGCCTGATTGTACAGCATTCTATCACCCTTTCTGTAGGCCTCTTCTTTGGAACGACGTAACTGCTTAAGTTTAGCTGTGAACCAAGGTTTGTTGTTACTATATATACGCAAGTTCCTGGTTGGTATACAAAGATCTTCACAGAAGCTGACATATGATGTTACAGTATCTGTGAGTTCATCCAAATCTGCAGAGGTGTCTTTAAAAATATTCCAGTCTGTACAGTCAAGGCAAGCCTGCAGCTTTAACTTTGCCTCTTCAGTCCAAGTTCTCACTGATTTAGTTATTGGTTTTGTGGCTTTAAATCTTTGTTTGTAAGCAGGTACAAGGTGAATCATGCAATGATCAGAATGGCCTACAGCTGCTCGTGGTAAAGACCGATAAGCATCTTTCAGTGTTGTATAGCAGTGGTCTAAGATATTCTTGCCTCTGGTGGGACAGTTGACATGCTGAAAGTATTTTGGTAGGTCTTCCCTTAAGTTTGCTTTGTTTAAATCTCCCAAAATAATAACCAGTGAATCAGGGTATTTGGCTTCAGCCTCCATAATCTGATCGGCTAGAGTTCTTAATGCCTTTTTTACAGACGCTTGTGGATGAATATAAACCAAAAAAAAACAGAACTGAATTTATCTCTCGAGGGGAATAAAAGGGTTTGCAATTAATAAGTAAGGACTCCAAATTTTCATCACAGAATTTTTGAATTATTGTTATGTCTTGACACCAGCTTTTGTTGATGTATTTACATAATCCTCCTCCTTTTTTCTTCCCTGATAATTCTGCAATCCTGTCTGAACGAAATATCTGAAACCCCGGTATGCACATGCTATTATCATCAATGCTCTCATTTAGCCAGGTTTCAGTAAAGCATAGGGCAGATGCGTTGTAAAAATCAGAATTGCATCTGTTTAAAAGAAGTATTTCATCTATCTTGTTGGCAAGTGAGCATAAATTGGTAAGAAAGATTGAAGGGAGCGGGGTTTTTTTAATTCCCTTATTCCTTAGTCTATTTAAAATTCCCGCCCTTTTACCTCTTCGTCTCTGCCGCCTGTGCTTGTTTTTGCTGATCTGTTGTTGCCGGGAAATGGCTGCCTCCTGTGCTGAAATTTCCTCCGTGGTTGTAAAGATCTGTTGTTGCCGGGAAATGGCTGCCTCCTGTGCTGAAATTTCCTCCGTGGTTGTAAAGACAGATAGGGGTAAAGTTGCAGAGAGCCACTCCTTAAGGAAACGTTCCCTAATTCTTAGCAGATGGTCTCTGGAGTATGAAATTCGTTGTAAATTGCAGGAAATAGTAGAAAATGTAGAAGCCATTTGAGAGCATAGTTCTCAAGAATAGCAATGGCCCGTTCAGTTGGGTAAGCCTAACTAGTAGACCAGAGAAAGAAAGAAAAAACCATTTGGCATTTTTACGATACCGTCTACAAAATGCTTTTTATTGATTATCCAAGCATATTCTTTACAACAACCCTGTAAAGTTGCCCTCTCTCAAAATCCACTTGTTGCTGGTAGAGGGGCTGAGAGAAGAATGCTTTGCCTTAGGAGCAGCAGTGGCGTAGGAGGTTAAGAGCTCATGTATCTAATTTGGAGGAACCGGGAATTCAGGTTAGCCTGTACACTCCCACACATGCCAGCTGGGTGACCTTGGGCTAGTCACAGCTTCTTGGAGCTCTCTCAGTTCCACCTACCTCACAGGGTGTTTGTTATGAGGGGGGAAGGGCAAGGAGATTGTCAGCCCCTTTGAGTCTCCTGCAGGAGAGAAAGGGGGGATATAAATCCAAACTCCTCCTCCTCCTCTTCGTCCTCCTGCTGCTGCTGCTGCTGCTGCTGCTGCTCCTCCTCCTCCTCCTCCTCTTTTTCTTCTTCTTCTTCTTCTTCTTCTTCTTCTTCTTCTTCTTCTTCTTCTTCTTCTTCTTCTTCTCCTTCTCCTTCTCCTTCTCCTTCTCCTTCTCCTTCTCCTTCTCCTTCTTCTTCTTCTTGGAATACCAGGGACTCGATCTTTTAGCCCCCTTTATTAAACATTGGACTGCCATTTGCCCACTGCTAGTAGTTAACTCTCGCGAGCATTCCCTTATCCTTTAACAGCACTCTATGTAGTGATGATGGGGAAAAGGGGGAGGGCCAAACAGTACACCCCAACATCATAACATCACTTCTGCATGCATAAGAAGAGGGATAGTTCGGATTCATACCCCGTTTTTCTCTTGTGTAGAGTCTCAAAATGGCTTACAAACTTCCTCTCTCCACAACAGAAATCTTGTGAGGTCGGTGGGGCTGAGAGTGTCCTGAGAGAACTATGACTGGTCCAAAATCACCCAGCAGGCTGCATGTGGAGAAGCGGAAAATCTCATCCTGGATCATCAGATATGTGTCCACTGCTCATGTGGAGGACTGGAGAATCACGTCCTGTTCTCCATATTAGAGCCTGCCATTGTTAATCACTATGCCACCCTGGAACTGATGTCAATGGACACTCATTGATTTTCCTGGGACTCTATGGTCTTTACCACAGAGTTTAGGGATGACTCCTAAAGTATCCCACAATGTAGTAATATCACTCCCGGTTACATAGCCTGAAGTGATGTCGTGGGACAACATTAAAGTACAAGCAGAATCCCTTTTGTAAACTCTCTTGTAAACTCATAAAGTTTTAGGGGAATGCTGCAGTGTCACACCAATTCTGTGATGCCACTTCCGGGTTTATGTCGGAAGTGATGTCACAGAATCAGGGCAATGCGTATTTGCCTATCCCTGCCATCTAAAGCTTCTGTCAGGTTGTCAGTCAGAGGCTAAAACTTGCACCAACTTCAACAGAGGAAACAGGAGAAAGAAGGGAAGGGAGAAAGGTCTATATGACATTACCCTGTTTCCCCTAATATAAGACATCCCCGAAAAATAAGACATAGTAGAGGTTTTGCTAAAGTGCGAAATATAAGGCATCCCCCGAAAGTAAGACGTAGCAAAGTTTTTGTTTGGAAGCATGCCCGATGAACAGAACACAGGAAAAATAAGACATCCCCTGAAAATAAGACATAGCACATCTTTGGGAGCAAAAATTAATATAAGACACTGTCTTATATTCGGGGAAACATGGTATTCACCTAGCTTATGTGCTGTTTATCAATGTTTATTATCTTCATGTATATGATGATTGAATACTGTGACCCAACTGACTGTTGAAGTTGTTGCATGCCTTGAATTTAAGAAACCCTTTGACTTCCCCTTACGTCGCAACCAATTTCTCATGCTGCACAAGCAGCTCGACCAGCTTGGGCAAACGGCGGAGGAGGTAAGCGTCCCCTTAAATTATCCCCACCGATTCGGCCTCCTTCCTAAAACGTAAAAAAGGAGGAGATGTAGGGATGAGCCGCTGACCCAGCAGCACCGTAGGCAGAGCGCTGGCATGCCGGCCCAACTACGGCCTTCTGGTCGCACCCGCTCCCCCATCCCCCACCCCCCGGTGAGTCACAGGTCATGAACTACCTGGCTCACAACCATCAAGTGTCCCAGACAAAGGGACAATGGAGCCTTTGCCCCCAGGTGTGGATTAGACCCAGACGCAGACACTTCCTCCCGCACGTAGCAGCCCGATGAGATCATGCATCACATGATGATCTCCCGGTCTCCCGTTCTCCCGCTCTCCCGGATCCACCCCTTCACACGCCCCCGCTGTAACCCTAATAAAAGGTGGCAGAAACTAGCATGCGGCAGAGTTGCCAGGATCACTGACCCCGCGCTCCCGCTGCTGGCTCTCTCCACCAGATGGTATCTCCGCGTCTCGTCTTGTTCCTACGATGACCCCGCGGGCACGACTACAAGCTGGTGCCGAAACCCGGGAATTCTCGAACCTCCACCCGCTTACCGTCGCCTGGGAAAGGGCCCGCGGTACCGACGTCCGCTGGATCGGCTCATCCAGGGACCCACCTCTCGGTACCGCCCGTCCGCTGGATCGGTGCATCCAGGGACTCGAGTTCTAGGACACTCTCTCGTCTGACGAACCAACGGTAAGTATGGGAGCTTGCAAAAGCAGGGCTTATGACAAGCACGTTAGCGAGCTAAAGGCGCTAGCGAAAAGCGGCAGGGTCTCCGTAAAGAGAGGGGAGCTGCGCAAATTGGTTGAGGAGATTGAAGCTCAATGTCCATGGTACCCAGAGAGGGGGACATTGAATCTTAAGGATTGGGAAAACATCGGGCGCACTCTGCACAGAGAGCCTCGCGCGCCGATGTCGCTGCTACTGACGTGGAGGCAATGTTATGTCGCCATCAGCCTGCAGGTCTATGGCCCTCTTGCCATAGATTGCCCTCCTTTTGACCCTTCAGCTTCAATTTCACCCCCGGAACTTTCTCTCTCACCTAAACTGGACGCTTGTCCTCCTTCTGCTCCCCTTGCTTTCTCGCCTCCTTCAAATCCTCCCGCGGCTCGGCCACCTCCTCCCTTCACCCCGCCTTCATTTTCTGAAGCCACCGCACCTCCGTCAGCGCCACGTAATGGCGCGGGTTTCAAAACCCTAGCAGAACGTATTAGCCACGATCTGCAAAAAAAGGAAACCCTGACGGAAGACGATACCGACATCCTTGCCATGTGCCCCGTCCATTACACCGATCACGAAGGGGAAGATGGCGTCGTCCGGCGAGTTGTCGAGTACCGCCCCTTAGGTTACAACATTCTCACTGAACTTCGCAAGGCAATGCGGGACGTGGGGATCACTAGCCCCTATGTGAGAGGCATGTTGGAAGCAGTCGCAAGGAATCACCTAATGGTTCCGGAGGACTGGAAAACCACTTTTCACATGCTCCTGAACCCTGCGCAGTATGTGGTCTGGGAAAGCGAGTACCGCCAGCAATGCATAAGCCGAGGGGCAGCCTCTGGCGGCGCCTACACCGCCGCGCAGCTTTATGGCTGCGACGATTTCGCTAACCCCAATGCGCAGATTGTCCTGCCGGAGGCCACCCTTACGATCGCCTCTGAATGCGCCTACAAGGCGTTTTTGAAGGTCCCCAATACCGGACAGCCAACCCAAAGTTTCTCTAGCGTCCGGCAAAAGCCTCAAGAGCCCTATGCTGAGTTTGTGAACAGGCTCCAGGAGGCCCTCAGGAGGCAAGTTGACAACGAGGAGGCCCAGGGCGAGCTCCTTAAGCGCCTTGCCAAGGAGAACACCTCCGCTGAGTGCCGAAAAGCAGTCACAGGTCTAGGTAGGAACCCCGAACTGGCCGACATGCTCAAAGCTTGCCAGGATATCGGGTCCTTCGCCCATCAAGCCAGTCTTTTAGCCGCAGCCCTCTCCACTGCCATGAGACGGCCCCGAGACGAGTGTTTCAATTGCAACAGGCCAGGACACTTCCGGAGGGATTGTAGACTGCCCGGCGGGGGGGCCTACAACCCTGACGGGGGGAGTCCTCCACCCAAGGGCGGAGGCCCCCAGGGAAGTCTAGGACCAGATGCCCCCAGTGCCCGCCGGGGAGGCCCGCACCCGGGCATCTCCCCAGCCCAGAACCAAGGTCTGCACCTCAAACTCTTCCCCCCAAGCTCCCCCACGAGATCTTCGCTGCCCCGGCTCAGTATGGTGATCCTTTCCCCTCGGAAGCCGTCGAGTCGGCCTCGCCCGGGGCCTCCGCCACTAAACGAGAACTGCCCATCGTTCCAGGGGTCATTGATTCCGCATGCCCGGGAGCCGCTCACGCCCGGGTATGGACAAACATCCTACAGGAATTGTCCAGCGGGACCAGCTGTGCATCGCTGGCCCTCCTGCCCCACGAGCTACCCACCGCCGGTTCGATAAAGGCCACGAGCCCAGGTAACCGTCGGGGCACGACCAGCGCCAGCATAGTCGTCGACATGGCAGCCGGGCGATCTGATCAGTGGCCAACGGGGGCTTGCCTGCGCGCCTGGGGGGAGGGAGGAGAGCAGACTGCGCGACGGGGCACCTGCCCGCCCGCGGTCTGCAGCCCGGAGCTTAAGCGACAGCCCACAGTCTGCCCCACCGCCCTGGGCGGGTCCGAGATGGATAGATCCACCCCCACCGCTCTCCCCCTCACGTGGACCACCGAGACCCCCGTTTGGGTAGAGCAGTGGCCACTACCCGAAGAGAAGCCGGCTGCCATGCACCAGCTCGTAGAGGAACAATTAGCCGCCGGCCACATTGAGATCTCCACCTCGCCGCGGAACACGTCTGTCTTTGTAATCAAAAGAAGGAGTGGCCATTCTCATGGAAATCCAGCAAATCCAGCACATGTTTGCCTCTAAAGTCCGGTCTGAGCCACATTGGAATCCAGCCCATAGAGGACAAAGGCTCGTGCAATTCCCCCATCGGCCCCCACCTGACCTCTTCTCCCACAGCAACACGGAGAGCTGCCAACCCC
>NW_025949924.1:0-10702 GCF_021028975.2 Sphaerodactylus townsendi
CAGGTGACTGTCCTGATGTTGCCCACCAAGTTTGGTGCAGTTTGGTTCAGGTATGGACCCTCAAAAGGGGTGCAACTATTCCCCATTGTTTCCAATGGGAGCTGATAGGGGATGGGGGCTACACTTTTGAGAGTCCATAACTTTGGCTCCCCTGAACCAAACTGCACCAAACTTTGGGGGTATCATCAGGACAGTCTCCTGATGTTACCCTGAAAGTTTGGTGTCACTAGCTTTAAAAATGCTGGTTTGCGTGTTTCACCGCTCACTCACTCCAGCAGGCTTCATGTGCAGGAGCGGTGAAACATGAAAACCGGAATTTTTAAAGCTAGTGGCACCAAATTTCAGGGTATCATCAGGAGACTGTCCTGATGACACCCCCCAAGTTTGGTGCAGTTTGGTTCAGGGGGGCCAAAGTTATGGACCCTCAAAGGGGGGCCTCTATCCCCCATTGTTTCCAATGACAGCTAAGGAGATGGTGGCTACCATTTTGAGGGTCCATAACTTTGGCCCCCCTAAACCAAACTGCACCAAGCATGGGGGTGTCATCAGGACAGTCTCCTGATGATACCCTGATATTTTGGTGCTGATATGTCTAAAAATGTGCCCCTGCAGGCACCCCCAAAAATTTGCCCAAGGTTCTTTTTTCTGCAGTGACTTCTGCATTGCTGTCAATGTGGAATTTCTGGTGGAGGGCTGTGTGGTGCACATTTATCAAGGTACAGTCACAAAATGTTCAGGGTATCTTCAGGAGAGTCTTTGGATGACACCATCCAGGTTTGAGGAACTTTGCTTATGGGGGCAGTGGGAGATGGACCCTACCCATAACATTGAACCCCTTGAAGCAACGGTCACCAAACCTGGATGGTGTCATGAAGAGACTCTCCTGAAGACACCCTGAAAGTTTTGTGGGTTTACCATGAGAAATGTGCACTCCACAGCCCTCCCACAGAAATTTCCTATTGGCTGCAATGGAGCCAGCCAGCCACTACAGAGCACAGAATCTGGGGAAATTTGTTTGGGTGACTGTGAGGGGTGCAGTTTTAGAGCTACTGTCACCAAAATTTCGGGGTATCATAAATATACTGTCCCTATGATACTCCCCAAGTTTGGTGAAGTTTGGTTCAGGGGTCCAACGTTATGGACCTTCAAAAGTGTAGCCCCCATCTCCTGTTAGCTTCCATTGGAAACAATGGGGGATGGGGCACCCCTTTTGAGGGTCAATAACTTTGCCCCCCCGAACCAAACTGCACCAAACTTGGGGAGAATCATCAGGACAGTCTCCAGATGATATCCTGAAATTTTGGTGCCGCTAGCTTTAAAATTGCGTCCCCTGCAGGCCAAAACGTGTAAAAACACCCAAAATTCAAAAAAATAATAAAACGGACCCGAATTTTTCGGATTTACCTGAATTTTCGGGTATATCCGAATTGGCTATGATTCGGATTCGGGCATACAAATCATTTTATGCCCCAAAATACCCAAATCCGAATTTTACCGAATTTTTTTAGTATTGACCAACCCTAACCTGAACAGTCTGACCTATTTTTTTCCCCAGTTCCATCATTTGAACTACACAAAAAGACTCTTGGTGCAAACTGTGAACATGCATAATTTTGGAGCCAAGGGGAGATTTGAATGAAGTGACGTTTGAAGGCATCCCGAATCCCACACTGAAGCTCCAAGCAACAGGTGGAGAATTGACCAGGGTACTATAACTTCAGCAGTGCTTTCGGGCACAGTGCGACATCCCTTCTGCCTAAATAGTTCCAGGTTTGTGCGTTTTAACTCAAAAACTGTGCCAGAATTGTGGGTTTTGCAGCGCAATCCCTCTGCACAGTTGCTCAAGTGTAAACCCACTGATTTCAAACGGCCCAGGCTGGAGTAACTCTGTATAAGGTTGTTAGATAAGAAGAAGAGGAAGAAGAAGAGTTTGGATTTATATCCCCCCTTTCTCTCCTGTAGGCTTACAATCTCCTTGCCCTTCCCCCCTCACAACAAACACCCTGTGAGGTAGGTGGGACTGAGAGAGCTCCAAGAAGCTGTGACTAGCCCAAGGTCACCCAGCTGGCTTGTGTGGGAGTGTACAGGCTAATCTGAATTCCCCAGATAAGCCTCCACAGCTCAAGCGGCAGAGCTGGGAATCAAACCCGGTTCCTCCAGATCAGAGTGCACCTGCTCTAAGTCACTGCTCTAAGCCACTATGCCACTGCTGCTCCCAGAGGAGATAGTTTGGGACAAGGGGGTTGAAATGTTGTGAGATGACAAATATTGTGAGAATGTGTAACACTCACGTATGGAAATGCAACGATGGGACATTTCCGGGCCACGACAAACGTGTGGGGAGTTTGCCAAATGGATGGAGGAACTCAGACGCCCCATAAAATCTGGATCAAGGTTCAGAATAGCTGGAACTGTAAAATCGATCTCAGTTTTGCTTCTTGTGTGAAGAGAATAAGAATGGAAATACAGACTGAAATGAAAAGGGTATGATGTAAATGCATTGTATTTGAAGGATGTGTTTTATTCAAGGATGTACCTTTATGTATTATACAGGAATTGTTTTTTTAAAAACCCATGGCTTCTGCTCATATGTGACCCCATCTAAGCAACATTTGCATGCTCATTTTATGCTCAACCGAGTTGCGCACTAGCCCTTGTGCTCTTGTGGGCTGCCACTTCTAACTTAAATGCAGGTCCTAAAGCCCTGACCTAGCTGGACCCTGGCTATCTGACCTACCTCCTTAACAGCAATTCTCCAAAGCAAACATTCGTTGTGGTTGTCAAGAATCCCTTTCCAAGTTACTTAGATCTACTGACTGAGCATATTTACAAACGTGTTCCCCACAGCTAAGTCCCACCAGATTGGAAAAGATTGATAAAAGGTCAATAAATTCTAGTCCTGAAGCGCCAAAGGGAAATGCAAATGCTAGCAGGAACGTAGTTGCTGAGGTCTGGGGGCAGTAAAGACCACCTGCTCCATTGCTGTTCAGCTCTGTCACAAGATTTCAGTCTGGCGATCTCAGCCGGGGATGTCTGCCAGAAGCATTCTAGCTGTCTTCCTGCCTGCTTCATTTAGCGAAGTCCATCTGTATATCAAAGCTACCTCTGAGGTTAAAAGATGGGGAGAAGAGCGTCAGGAAGATGTGGGAACACCAATCAATGTCAGGAGACGTCTACCAGGCTGTTAAGAAAGTGGTCTGTTTATCATTAGAGCTGTCCAAAACAAAACTGAGTCTGTTGGCTTTCTTCTCAGAGGAAAAAACAGAAGGTGTTTCACTAACTCAGGTTTCCCTAAATAAACTGAGAACTAGTTGGTTCACAGCAATGCTCTAACACAGAGATCCCCAATGTAGTCCCTGGGATGCACCACACAATCTGCTAACACCTGGTGCTCACCAAGTAAGAACATAAGAACATAAGAACAAGCCAGCTGGATCAGACCAGAGTCCATCTAGTCCAGCTCTCTGCTACTCACAGTGGCCCACCAGGTGCCTTTGGGAGCTCACATGCAGGATGTGAAAGCAATGGCCTTCTGCGGCTGTTGCTCCCGAGCACCTGGACTGTTAAGGCATTTGCAATCTCAGATCAAAGAGGATCAAGATTGGTAGCCATAAATCGACTTCTCCTCCATAAATCTGTCCAAGCCCTTTTTAAAGCTATCCAGGTTAGTGGCCATCACCACCTCCTGTGGCAGCATATTCCAAACACCAATCACACGTTGTGTGAAGAAGTGTTTCCTTTTATTAGTCCTCATTCTTCCCCCCAGCATTTTCAATGGATGCCCCCTGGTTCTAGTATTGTGAGAAAGAGAGAAAAAATTATCTCTGTCAACATTTTCTACCCCATGCATAATTGTATAGACTTCAATCATATCCCCCCTCAGACGTCTCCTCTCCAAACTAAAGAGTCCCAAACGCTGCAGCCTCTCCTCATAGGGAAGGTGCTCCACTCCCTCAATCATCCTCGTTGCCCTTCTCTGCACTTTTTCTATCTCCTCGATATCCTTTTTGAGATGTGGCATGTTTTAGAAATTGAGGCGCATCCGTTGTTCCCTTCCCTGCCGCTTTCCACCTCATCCCTGCTTGCAGCTTCGCAGGCAGGCAGGGCTGACCTCCTGGGCCATGGGATGGCCCCTTCCCCCCGGTGGCGCCACAAATGGGAGCCAGGGAGGAGTAACGCGAGAATCGCTCAATGAGAGATTCTTCTGTTTAAACACAGCTGATGGTCACAGTTGTTTGGCATCCATCACTGCTGGCCAAAAATCACCCAGCCAGTTTCTGTGGCAGACTGGGGGTTTGAACCAGCCTGTCAGGACTGCAACTCCCAACATGCACCAGTTCCCGCCTTTTTCCAAAAAGTGCGGGAAAACAAACTGAGAAGCTACATTCCACCGGAGCTTCAGAACCAATGGGAGACCGGGAGCTGGGAGGAGGGGAAAAGCTGATTGGTTGCTGTCTGTTTTTGTAAATAGTTTAAATACTGGAACTGAGGACACGAATCCTCAGTTCCAGCACCCTGTACCTAGGGCGACATATATCAAGAAAGTTCTTCTTTTTTTAAGCTGCTTTGTGTGGGTGTGTTCAGCCTTACACAGTCTCCCAAGTTCAAGAAGAAGAAGAAGAGTTTGGATTTCTATCCCCCCTTTCTCTCCTGCAGGAGACTCAAAGGGGCTTACAATCTCCCTGCCCTTCCCCCTCACAACAAACACCCTGTGAGGTAGGTGAGGCTGAGAGAACTCTGAGAAGCTGTGACTAGCCCAAGGTCACCCAGCTGGCGTGTGTGGGAGTGTACAGGCTAATCTGAATTCCCCAGATAAGCCTCCACAGCTCAGGCGGCAGAGCTGGGAATCAAACCCGGTTCCTCCAGATTAGATACACGAGCTCTTAACCTCCTACGCCACTGCTGCCCCATCACCACTACACCACACTGTTCTCCCACTTGTTTTATTTCATCGTATTCAAGAAACTGAAGTAACAAAAAGCTGCGTTAGGAGGGATCAACTAAGTAACATCTCCTTCCCAGACTTTTCCAAAAGCAGAGATCTTGCTCTGCTAAGCTTCTTTCAGATATAGGAGGGGAATATTTGTTTCCCCCTCCATGCAGCCCCCATGCCACGGACCACTCTGTCCATGAGGTTTCCCCCAATCCCCAGCAGTGGGTTTTCAGGGCTGCAAAAGGCTGTGGGGGAAAAGGAAAGCAAGGAAGACATGCCTTCAGAACCACCTGAAGGCAGTGGTGGGATCCAAAAATTTTAGTAACAGGTTCCCATGGTGGTGGGATTCAAACTGTGGTGTAGCGCCAATGGGGCTGGGCGGGGCATGATGGGGGCGTGGTGGGCATTTCGGGGGCAGGGCATTCCGGGGCGGGGCTGTGGCAAGGACACAGCAGCTGCGCCGATCCTTGGGCAGGAAACAAATGCATGCAGGCGCAGGCTGCCACGCACGCCGGTGCACCTCCTGCTAGACTGCTTCAAGTTCTGCGCGCTACTGCTGAGAGGAGGGGCGTAACTAAGGCAAAAATCACGTGGCAAAATCTCCAATTAGTAACCCCCCTCTCGGCACACACAAATAATTAGTAACCTACTCTAGGGAACCTGTGAGAACCTGCTGGATCCCACCTCTGCCTGTAGGATCCAACCCACCCAAATGGGTGTGCTTCATCCTAGCAACATTTTTCAAAAAGATCATGCCAGGGCATGGAAGCTGATGAACCACCAGTCTGAAACCCCCAGGGGGCTTTATCCATCCAAAATTAAGCACTTTCAAGTACCCATAGCATGTCTGGGCCTTTTTATTGATGGGCTTCACTTTCCTATTTAGCTTTCCTATTTAACTTGAGAGCCAGGTGTGGTGTAGTAGTTAAGAGCAAGAGCACTCTAATCTGGAGAACCGGGTTTGATTCCCTGCTCTGCCACTTGAGCTGTGGAGGCTTATCTGATGAACTGGATTAGCTTGTGCACTCCAACACATGCCAGCTGGATGATCTTGAGCGAGTCACCGTTCTTTGGAGCTCTCTCAGCACCACCTACCTCACAGGGTGTTTGTTGTGAGTGGGGAAAGGGAAAGGAGTTTGTAAGCCCCTTTAAGTCTCCTAACAGAAGAAGAAGAAGAGTTTGGATTTATACCCCCCCCTTCTCTCCTGCAGGAGACTCAAAGGGGCTTACAATCTCCTTGCCCTTCCCCCCTCACAACAAACACCCTGTGAGGTAGGTGGGGCTGAGAGAGCTCCGAGAAGCTGTGACTAGCCCAAGGACACCCAGCTGGCGTGTGTGGGAGTGTACAGGCTAATCTGAATTCCCCAGATAAGCCTCCACAGCTCAGGCGGCAGAGCTGGGAATCAAACCCGGTTCCTCCAGATTAGATACACGAGCTCTTAACCTCCTATGCCACTGCTGCTGAAAGGAGGGATATAAATCCAATTCTTCTACTACTTCTTCTTCTTCTTCTTCTTCTTCTTCTTCTTCTTCTTCTTCTTCTTCTTCTTCTTCTTCTTCTTCTTCATGGGATTTGAAAATATTCAGTTTTGGCTGGACTGCATCTGATGCATAGTTCTCCGAAGATGTTCTCTCTGCATTTGGATTTTCTATTAATATTAAACACACAAAGGCTGAAACCAAAACTCTCTGAGATGAGGGAGTCAGCCAGGTATTTTTAGTATCATCAACATCTTTTGCAGTTAAGTACCTCCCCGGACAGATGGTTTTGTTTTGCTTTTTTCTCCACAGCACATTGTTCAGCCAAGAGGAGTTTTGTTCCAACTTCTTTCCCACCTTCTGCTGATATACGCTTCACATGCCAAACAAACATTTAATAAAATTAAAATTTTCACTGTGTAGTGGCTTGAAAACTTTTCATCGGGAAGCATTCCTCTTCTGACGTGTTAAGGACGCGCTTTTGTGAAGGTCAAGACAATTTTAATTTCTGAATCCCGCCACTCTGATCTTAGTAACTATAATGTCTTTTACATGAAGGGTCCTCAAATTTTCATGCGTTGCACACAAAACAAATGTCCTTAGGAACAAAACCAGTGTCTGGTAACTGTTGGCATAAATGGATCTGATTTTGGAGTGTTTTTTCACTAGAAGATAAATTAGCTCCCCTTCTGGGATTTAGCAACAGGGGTACTGTAGGGATGAGCCGCTGATCCAGCAGCACCTTAAGTAGAGCGCTGGGATGCCAGCGCTCCTACGATCTTCTGGTCGCACCGCTCCCCCGCCCCTCACCCCCCGATGAGTCACAGGTCATGAACTACCTGGCTCACAACCACCAGGTGTCCCAGACAAAGGGACAATGGGCCCTTGCCCCCAGGTGAGGATTAGACCCAGACGCTGATGCCTCCTCCCGCACGTAGCAGCCAGGTGAGATCATGCATCACATGATGATCTCTCAGTCTCCCGCTCTCCCGCTCTCCCGGTTTCCCCCGGTCCGCCCTTCTACACGCCCCCACGATAACCCTAATAAAAGGTGCCAGGTACTAGCACGCGGTAGAGTCGCCAGGATCACGGACCCCCGCGCTCCCGCTGCTGGCGCTGTCCACCAGATGATATCTCCGCGTCCTGTCTCGTTCTTACGCTGACTCCGCGGGCACGACTACAAGGTTCTTTACCCCTGAAATTTGTATATTGGAGGATTTTGATCTATTAATTTATTAACATGTAACAATATGATTGTTTTAAAATATGTGGGTTAGCCACACTGAGCCTGGCGTTTTGACCAGGGAGGGCGGGATATTAAACTAAAATAAAATATCTGTTCGTACGAATCAGTATGTGTATTTCTCCCCTTTCCCGGCTTGCCAATAGATAACTGGCTTAAGTTTGCCATATTCATCACAGCTCATCCCTGTGGCTGATTATTTATCAATGCCCATTCTCATAGCCTGCAAAGAATTCTTCTGCAAAGATACTTCCTTATGTAGTAATGTGAGAGTTTTCCTGCCAGAAGGCCTTCCACACAAGTAATTGGCCCTTTCCACAGAAACTTTAAAACATTTTGAGGCAGAAAATAAAACGGTTCCTCCAGGGAGTTCTGCATTATTTAACCCCCTTTGGTTCCCAAAACATAAAATTTTCAGTCTCAAAATTTTTGGACCATTTTTGGACCTAACCTAGTGTTGCTACCCTCCCTTGTGATGGCTGGAGATCTCCCACTATTACAGCTGATCTCCAGGTGACAGAGATCAATTCCCCTGGAGAAAATGGCTGCTTTGGATGGTGGGCTCTATGATATTTCTGCCCCATTGACGTCCCACCCCTCCACAAATCCTGCCATTTTCAGACTCTGCCCCCAAATCTCCAAGTGTTTCCTAACCAGGAAATGGCAACCCTACCAGTCTTTTTTACCATCTGTAAATAAAGCATTGTCACAAATTGCTTCCTCCCCAGGAAAAAGAAATGATATTTAAAAAGCTACTCTGATTCCCTCCTCTTGGTGAACAGCTTTCGGTATGGGGCTTAGCAATTTTTAGTGTAAAAAGAATAGAATTCCTTAACTGGGTTGTGGGAACAGCCTTCTTTTTAAGTGCTTCTGCTCAACAGGATAAAGAGGCTATAGGGACTAGGCTTGAGCACCGATACAAATATTAGAACATTTCAGATTCAGGCAGAGGTGGGATCCAGCAGGTTCTCACAGGTTCCTGAGAGTAGGTTACTAATTATTTGTGCGTGCCGAGAGGGGGTTACTAATTGGTGATTTTGCCACGTGATTTTTGCCTTAGTTATGCCCCTCCTCTCAGCAGTAGCGCACAGAACTTGAAGCAGTCTAGCAGGAGGTGCACCGGCGTGTGTGGCAGCCTGCGCCTGCGTGCATTCGTTTCCCGCCCAAGGACTGGTGCAGTGGCTGCGTCCTTGCCACAGCCCCGCCCAGGAATGCCCCGCCCCTGGAATGCCCGGCCACACCCCGATTGTGCCCCGCCCAGCCCCATTGGCGATACGCCGCAGTTTGAATCCCACCACCATGGGAACCTGTTACTAAAATTTTTGGATCCCACCACTGGATTCAGGTATGTTGAACTTGGAATTTTTTTTAGTAAAGCTGAATAAAACCAATACGAATCAGCTTTATTCTGCTAGTACTGAAAATATTTGGGTTGAAAAAACCCCGAACCTGAAATTTGTCAGTTCTCTTCACCCCACGGGGGCTTAGGAAACAGAAAGGGGGAGAGAACTGCCAACGCCAGTGCTTCCCAAGCCCCAGAGGCCTTGGAAAGCATTGGCGATGGAGCAAGACTTCATGTGGCGCTGAGCATCCTCAGCCTGCATGGTGATGTCTCCCCCTCCCCCGCACATGCTGTCTCTCAAACCCACTTGGGTATGAGAAATGGCGGTGGAGGGGAGAGAGACTTAAATTAAGCCAAGCATATTCGGCTTTACGAATACACCTGAAGTTTTTTATCAGTAAACGAAAAAGCCGAAAAAGCCAATTTGGCTTTTTTTCGGGCTTTTCTGTGATTCGGATCTATTGAATCAGCAACCCTAATAGGGACCATTAAAATCTTTACCTTGTGGGTGAAATCAATCAATCTCTCTAATTTCTGCTATCCCCTTTCTGAATTTGAACATGGCGTAAGGCACTTTTTGTAAGCTAAAAACTCGAGTTTCCTTTTTCAATTAAAAATCAGAAAAGGGAAAAGTCAAGAAAGAAACACGAATGTAGCTTTGCCGGTTGATGTTGAAAAATCGGCTTTAAAATATCTGGTTATAGATATTTGCACGAAGCTTTTTAATAAAGACAGCAAAGAAAAAAGACAAATCCCTGACCTATGATACTTGGCTTGCTCACCACAAGAACAGCTATACCTGATCAAATAGCACTAGCAGCAATTATAAAATTATGGGATTTTGAAGGAGGCAACAAGAGAGACCACAGAGAAAAGACATGTCACCCATCTGTAAACCCGGCTAAAATCACAGCCTTGGAAGGAAGGTGAGGTTTGCAATTAAATCATCTCTTGAGGAGGCTTTCATTCTCCATCACAGACAATTTTCCTAAAACAGCTTTGCCTTGTCATCATCATCATAAAAGATGGGTTTGTTTTCCCTAAAAACACTTGTCTGGATATTGAGCACGATTCTGCGGCATCTATCGCTCGACGCTTTTAAGTCATACAATCTCCATCTTTTTAGCACCTGCATTAATTTAGTAAGATTTAGAAACCTATGCATTCGTTTCCAGATAATCACATTTGTATTTCTTCTCTCCCTCATAACTCTCGTGCATCCCTAAAACATTAATTATAACCTACACTGGCAGGAACCATTTGTTTTGCTCCAATGTTACCCAGAGTGGAGACACAGTCTCTCAATAATGTGGGGAATATTAGCTTAGAGCAGACTGCTCATTAAATGTTGCAAGAGGCTGGGTAAGGAATCTTTAGTACCAGTATATACAAAGATCAGCTCTCAAAAGAAAATCCATAGAGAGGAATATGATGCAAATTTGACAGACTTTATTGTAGGGAGAAGGGGTTCATAAATATCTGCTTCAATTCAGCAAACATGCACTCACAGAGTTCCTAAGATATAGATATGCTGGAAAAATAGATTTTTGGAATAGAAATAGGGTCTGGGGTATATGGGTAATAAGACCTGATCATGAAGTGAAGAAGATCCAGGGTTCAGAGCCAAATGAACAGAGTCTGGTTCGGGGGGGGGGGGTGCAACATGTTGAGCAGCAACAAAGCATGCAACAAAGATGGAAATATG
>NW_025949925.1:0-21156 GCF_021028975.2 Sphaerodactylus townsendi
AGGCCAAGCGGCTGTGCTGAGAATCCAACACCATTGAAACAACACACCCGAGTAGGTTTCGGGCCGCCTTTGAAGTCACAGCTGCTGCTGGCAGGTAACTGCCCCCTCCTTGGCCTTGCCAGAATGGAATGCAAAAGACACCAAACTGCTGTTGTTGATTAACTCAGGCACATTCCCAGCACAGCAACAGATTCACCACCCTGATAGATGCTAGAAAGAATCCAAAGTGCTGTCATATAATTTTGACAACACATTATTAGTGTAGTCAACCATTTGATCAATAAAACCAACAACAGATCTTCAGTTGTGGAGAAGTTGTGTCATAGTTATGATATTTCCAGCTGAGGAGATTGGCTCCTGCCTCAGCCCAGGCTGCTTCCCACCCTGCACCCCATCCCATCAAGGGCATTCTCTAGGACCATCTCATACCTGACTTCAGGTCCAGCTTGAGCCAGGTTCTGCGAGCTTGGCTCATGGGCCTCCCCGCTCTTCTCCAGAGCCTCCATTGATTTGTCCTTACACAAGGGACACCCTGGATGCTGGTCTTGCTCTTCTATCTTGCCCACCTCCTCCACTCCGTTGAGCCAGGGGAAACTTCCAGTTTCATGGGAAGCAGCAGTGAGGTCTTTCATTCACTCACCAGCACCAGCAGTTCTGTTGTTCTTCAGCAATTCGGTGGAACCTTATAGGCTATTCAGTTTACTTGGCAAGACTCGCAATTTTCTGCTGGCAGAATCAGTCATGCCTGTTTGGACCATTTACCCTTCTTAGAGCTACAGTTCCAGACCCTCGGGGTGGGGCAGGGCGGGGTGAGTGTGCTGAAAATCCCAGATGAGTCTTTTCCTGGAGACTTTAGAAAATGCTTCTTTGGCTTGTCCTGCCTTGTCCAGGCAGTGGGCAAATAGAGATGATAAAACTGCATGGCATCTTTGTGCTGATTTTGTCTAGGAAGAAGGAGGTCTTTTACCTGAGCTCCTGCTGAAGGCAGTTCTGGCCGAGGGGGGGAGAGGGATGGAAATCAAAATAAAGACTCCAGTGAAATAGGAGTCACTGGAACTTTTAACTTCAGGAGCCTGCCTTGTATTAACATCTAAGGCAGAGCGAGAGCAAGAGAGAGCGCGAGTGAGAGCGCGAGCGCGAGCGAGAGCGCGAGCGAGAGCGAGAGCGAGAGCGAGAGCGAGAGCGAGAGAGGAATAGAAGAACTGCAGTTTTACACTTTTCTTCTGGATCCCTTACTCAGTCTGTTGCTGTGCTGAGTGTGGGCATTTTCTTTTTAATAAATGTGAGTATGTGGGTGAGTATGTGTGTGGGCATTTTCTTTTTAATAAATGTTTTTATAACTTTTAATGCTTGTGGCTGTCCTTAGTACCACATAGACTTCCACCATTTGAACACAACACTGGAGAAGGGGAGGAGCAGTCAGTTGGCAAATGCCTCTTCCCCCATGGTGCATGAGGTAGCAAGCTGTCCTTGTGGTAACCAGATGCTGAGTAGTGGGAGATACCAGCACAAGGGGAGATCTTCAAATGGCAACACAGCAGGTAATTCCTACAAAGGCTTGGTGGTGGCAGTGGATGAGCCAAAAAGGGAGAGAAATGCCTGGAGGGAGTGCAGGGGCCAGGTGGAGATTTGGTCCCCAGATAGAATGGAGTCTGCAGGCCAGATGGCCTGAAAGCAGGATGCCAATTTACATGTCAGGGTCTGCTGGGTAGAAGCTCTGACAACTGTGAGCTCCTATTGATGGCCCCAAATCTAAGGGAGGTTTTTTTTAAAAAAAATCTATCTCACAGTAAATACCTGACAGAGTGCGTGTATGTGTGAGCGTGTGTGCGCATTTGCATGTCCATCACCAGTTGGGAACACCAGTTTGTTGAGACAAACAGCTCCACAACTTGTGTTTAAGTTCCCAGGCTGTTGTCTCTTGGCCATAGCAGAAGGAGCATCTGGGGCACCAGAAGGCAGAGGTAGAAAAGAGAGCCATAGCCCATGGCAGTCTGGTCTGGCTGTGCCAGCAGAAGCAGCTCTGGGCTTAAACACGAAATAGTTAATGCCTTTGGCATTTACTTATTTTACTGCCTCTCGTCAAAAGAGCTGTATGTAACTTGAAGCAAGTGTCATTTGAAGCAGTGTGAGCAGGACTGACCATCATATCCTCAGGAATGTTCTCTTTTCCAGTATGTGTGTGTGTGTGTGTGTGTGGTGAAGAATTATATGTCATTTGGCTGGTCCATATAAAAGGTATTCTATGGCATCGACTGATCTTGTCAGATCTCAGCAACTAAGCAGGGTAGATTCCTAGATGAGAGACCACCAAGGACGCCTCAGCAGAGGCAGGCAAAGGCAAGTCACCTCCGCTTCTCACTTGCCTTGAAAGCCCCTTGCGGGGGTCACCATAGAATGGTTACATCTTGATGGCCCACATGTGCATAATAAAAGGTATTATGGGGATTGTGTTCTTTTTTTTAGATTAAGTTGAGGGTAACTTTATTGTCCTAGGCAAAATATGGAGCCGTCAAGAAAAGTAAAATGCTATCATGTTGCAAAACAAGATGACAAAACGAGGCTGTTCAGTGATAAAATTCCACAGCAGTTCACGAGTGGAAATCCAGCAAAACGTTCACTTTGCAAAATCCGAGTGTGGGTCATGTCCGTGGGCTGTTCAGGAAAAGGCATTTAGCCTTCTATTCCCAGAACCAAAATCAAGTGCCCAGACATCTTCCACTATGTGTCACTCAATGCCCCTTCACATCACATAACACACACACCCCCTCGCCCCTGGTGCCAGTTCCTATGGCAGGAAGGGTGCCCTGCTGATCTCATGGGAAGGAGACAGTGTAGCCTTCAGTTAGTGCAAAAGCAAGCAGGTGCCTAACAAGCAGATCAGGCCTTGCCTGGAAAACAAAACTAAGCAGCTGGGACGAGGCAGGGAGATGAGGGGAGGAAAGGGGGTGGGAAAGGAAGCTCAGGGGCGTTGTCTGAGGGAAGAGGGTGGAGGAGAGAGCTGTGTGGAGGCAGGGAAAGAGGACAGTGTAGCCCAGGAGGGCAGGGAGTGGGAGAGTCCTGTAGGCGAGCTGTGCTGGGGAACAAGCTGGGGGACTTCTGTTGGGTCCCGACCCTGTGAAGGTGCAACAGGAGAGGGAGAGAGTGGGGAGGCCAGTAGGCAGGCTAATCCTCGCTCCGTGAGGCAACGGAGCGAGGAAAAAGGTGCAGGAAGGGTGTCAGGGTACGCCTAGAGCTGAGGCACCCTGTGGGTGAGGTTATTTAAGATCTCGGCTGGGGAGGACAACCCCCAGGTAAAGGGAGGAGGGACAGCACACTCGCCCCAGGGGGACGGGAGGTCAGGGGAGGCGCCACAGTGGTTTTTGTGGCAGGAAAGCAAGATGTAAGAGTTTACATGGTTTTTCTCTGTGTAATATAACAGAATGGGTATTTCAGAAATTGACCTTTTTAAAGAACAAAAGAACTAAATCTGATTTTTTTAAAAAAATCACCGCTTACAAAGATAGGGACCCTTGCCCTGTGGAAGTTGCCAGCACTGTGGATTTGGATGAGTCAGCCTACAGGGGGGGGGGCTATTCTGCTTTTATTGAACCCCATGACCATCTCCTTGAATGGTGGAATGTGAATTAGATCTTTGGGATGACCTCCCCCGCTTTTTGGACCGTTGTTTATTTGTTTGTTTGTTTGTTTATTATCATATTTATATATCACCCCATCCCCTGAGGGCTCTGGGTGGTGAACAACAAATTAATATTACATAAACAATAATAGCAGCAAATAATTAATATAAATAACATCATTAAAACATAAAATTACAGCATTCCACATAAACCACTTGGTGTCCAGTATTAAAACTATCAATAAAACCCTCCCAAAGAGGGGGACGGTAGCTCTAGATGTCACAGCTCCCAGAATGTTAAAAAGGGAGAGACAAAGAAGAATTCATTCCTTTGAAGAATCCATTCCTTCATAATAAACACTCATCAGAAGATCACCCTCAGAAATATACCTCTCTCAGCCTTCTAATGAATGTAGGGGTTTTTTCTGATGCAGTTTTCTGGTTTATTTTATAGAGGGCAAAGAGAATGCCCAAATGACTGCACAGTGCCCCTCTGTGAAACTGTAGCTTTCAAACAAGTAAATAATTTACACATGTCATGTGTATTTACTACACTAAATAATTCTCGACTGATTGGTTTGATTTTGGCCTGTGATGTTTGTAGTATATATATTTTTCACACTGGTGGCATGTAATAAAGTAATTGTGTAATTACTGTTGCAATAAATTTGTCACCTCTGTAACTCAGTTTTATTGGTTGGAACAAGTTGTAGAGATAGCATCTTGCAAACCATTTATCTTTACTTGCCAGTGGTTTGTGGTTAATAGAAGTAGTTGGCCTGTATCTTCCAGACATTGATACTCACAGGAATGGCTCCTAGCTTGATGCAATCCTTTCCAATCTGATCATTCAGAGGACATTAAACTGCTTGGAAAACGTGCAACCACAAAAAACGGAGAAAACTCCAAGCAAATGCAGCCAACGAAAGGGGAGATCTCAGTTCACATTTTGCCATTGCAATGTCCATATTGTGCCATCTGATAGAGTTCTGAAAGGCTGTGAGGGGACTCCTGTCCTGGGTCTTTGCAGATGCAGACCTGAGAAGTGTGCAGACCTGGTATGATTTATTTTTATATATAAAACCACTCACATCACTGTGACTTAGATGCCATTGCTACTTTGCCCTTGGAGTGCAACCTGCTCCTTGTTGTACGAATGACTTTCCAGCTGAGAAGCATACCAGTTGAAAAACATACAGCCCATGTGTAGACCCAATACTTGTCCTTCATGGCTGTTGGTCTTGAGCTGGGTTGTATTAGTTCAGCAGATCCAGGAAGTAATAAATGTGGTTGTGAGTGTCAGACCTTCAGGTCTGGAAATAACAAAGACTGTGGGGTCGTTCCAAAGCTGTTTATTCCCGTGATGCATAAGGTACATAAGAAAAGAGAGATCTGAGCCTCAGCTCAGATCTGTTCCCTATATCTCTTGGTCCCCCTTCCACCCCACGCCAGATGGCTCTCCCCATTTTACACTTCAAAGCAAAACCAGTCCTGGGAACATATCACACTTCCCTGGCGATAAGATCTTCTGTCCAGGGAACCCTGTGAAGAGAGGAAGAAGAGAGGCACTGGGCACCTACAAGTTGCCGCTGTAAAGTCAACCCCCCCCCCTGTCAGCCCCCGCTTGTCCTGATGACAGGATCCATCCTGACATTCCACCCCCTTTAAGACCTTCTCCCCTTTCGGGTGGTTGGGATATTCCTGGTGGAAAGTTTTCAGCAAGCGGGGCGCCCGCATGTGGTTGGAGTCCACCCACTCATTATCCCCAACTGGAAAATGGGTCCACGAGATCAGATACTGCAGCCTGCCGCGATGCACCCTGGAGTCCAGGATTGCTTCCACTTTGTGATGAAGCTCACCCCGCACTTGGACTGGGGCAGGCACCTCTGCTCAAGGATGCCACTCGTCCGGGGAGGGGCGCCTTCTTGAGGAGAATGCAATGGAAGACAGGGGGGATGGATTTCAAGTTCTTAGGCAGTTGAAGCTCGGCTGTCACATTATTAATCACTCTAAGCACTGAGAAAGGTCCAATGTATTTCTGCTCCAACTTCCTACAACCTTGCAGCCCCCTTAAGTTCCTAGTGGATAAATACATCCAATTGCTCACTGCGAGAGGGAAGGGGTGCCATCTCTTGTCAGCCTGCCACTTAGGCTCCTGTTTAGCCTTCTCTAGTGCCTTTTGCATTGGCCCTTGCCGGATAGACTGCACCCATTCCTGAAGTTCAACTGGCCCCTGCTGCACCTCCCCCAGGAACGGGAAGGGCTTAGTCGAATGGGCAGACACCACTTCGAAGGGGTTTTTCCCGTGCTACTATGCACCGCATTGTTGTATGCAAATTTGGTGAAGGGGAGCAGGTCTTGGTGGTAATTAATGTCTTGGTGGTAGTTAATGTAGCCAATTGTCTTGGTGGTAATTAATGTAGCAGCGCAGATATTGTTCCAAAGTTGCATTCATCCTCTCACTTTGGCCATCGGTCGCTTTGTGAAACCCAGAAGAAAGGGCCTATTTGGTGCCAAGCAACTTAAGGAAGTGGCACCAGAACTGCGAGATGAACGTGCCCCCTCTGTCAGATATTATTTTGTCAGGGGTGGCATGGAGTCTGTAGATGTGGGTCACAAACAGCGGGGCCAGCTTGCTGGCCGTTGGCATCGAGATGCAAGGGATAATGTGAGCCTGCTTTGAAAACAAGTCCACAACCATCCAAATCACTCGACTTCCCTCGGTTGGACAGGAGGTCAGTGATGAAATCCATGGAAATCACTTTCTGGGGGGCTGGAGGAGGCCGGGTACCTTCCTCTGCACCCTCTTGGCCATCGCACATATTGGGCACCCCTTAACATGAGCCTTCCTTTCCCCCCATAATGTTATCCACCAAAACTGCCTGCAGGCCAAATGCAATGTCTTCACAAACCCAAAGTGACCAGCAGTCTTAACATCGTGAGACCCCTGAAAGGCCAGGAGGCTCGCGCATGAGGGCACAAAGGGCTTATCCCCTTTCCACCAAAACTCACCCCGTTTCACCAATTGGTCGCTGCTCTCCTTCTGTGGAACCTCAAGGGCTCCCGCTGCCCTCAAAGTCTCCTCCAGTGAAGCGGGCAAGACGGGGGAGGGGTTGGCACGCAGGGCTGCCCAGCTGCGGGTAGACACTGCCAAGCCCAGTTGGGAGGAGTAGAACACAGTTCTGAAAGGGGCAGGGGACCCCAGGGAGGGGTCAGGCAAGCGAGACAGGGCATGAGCTAGGAAATTAGACTTCCCCGGGAAGAAATGCAGGGAGAAGTTGAAATGGGAAAAATAATCAGCCCAATGGAGCTGCTTGGAGGAAAGCTTCCCAGATGCCCTAAGCACCACCAGATTCCTATGGTCAGTCCACACCTCAAAGGGAAGGGAAGCATCCTCCAACCAATGGCACCAGGCAGGCAAGCTACACTTGATAGCCCCATCTCCTTATCCCCAAGTGTCCAATGCCATTCCGCCCCTGAAAATTTGCAAGAGAGGCAGGCGCAGCTTCCCATCCTCCCCCCGCTGTAACAGAGCCACGCCCATCGCCTTGTCTGAGGCATTAACTTGGACAACAAAAGGCTTGGAGGGGTCGCCATGGCACAGGATTGACTCTGATGTGAAGGCAAACTTGAGAGCCCAAAACGCCTCCCCGCACGGGGGGACCAAGGCCTCACTGCCGCTGCCCCCTAATCTTTAGTGCGCAGCAAGTCAGTGAGGGGGAGGGCCAGGTGAGCAAAGTCAGGGATAAAGTCACAGTAGAAGTTGGCAAAGCCGAGGAACGACTGCAGCTGCCATCTGGTGTGAGGCTCCTCCCAAAGCAACACATCCTGCACTTTCCTCGGGTCCATCTCCAACCCCTGGGTGGAGATGCGGTATGGACAGCTTCATAAACAGCTCATTATCCATCAGCCGCTGCAGGACTGCCCGAACGGTTTCACGTGCTCCTCCTCCATTTGGGAGTAGATGAGCACATCGTCCAGATACACCACCACCCCCTTGAACAGAAAGTCTTGCAGCGCTTCGTTGATCAAACACATAAACGTCTCAGGAGCCCCACTGAGCCCAAATGGTAAACTTCTATAGGCAAACTGACCAAACTTTGTGGTTAAAGCCGTGAACTTCTCATAACCCTTAGCAATTCTCACTCGGTAATAAGCCTCCCTCAAGTCCAACTTCATGAAGATCTTGACCTTCCCCAAACAACTAAATAAGTCCTTGATCAGCGGCAGGGGGTGCTTATTGCTCACGGATGTGTTCAGTCCCTGGTAGTCAGTGCACAGTCTCAGTGACCCATCCTTCTTCTGCACAAAAAGCACCGGAGCTGCAAAATCGCTAGTCACCCTTTTTATAAAGCCCCGTTTCAAGTTTTTGTCCAAAAACTCCTGTAGCAACTGGGTTTCTGAGGGGGACATCGCGTAAAGACGGCTTTTGGGCAGCTTGGCACTGGGTAAGAGCTCTATCTTGCAGTCAGTTTTGCGATGGAGGGGCCCAATTTATCGCACTCCCCCTCTTCAAACACACTCCGAAGGTCCTGATAAGGCGGGGGATGCCCAAGACATCCAGCGCACTCCAAGCCAACCCCCACGCTTCTTCCACCTGCTGCGGGAGGCCTGCCAAGTGATCCCTGCAAGGGGGGTCCACGAACCAGATCAAGTTGGAAGATCAGGAGATTTTGGGATCATGGCCAATTAGCCATGGCACACCCAGCACTAGGGAGTATTTATCCACTGCAGCGATGATGAATGCCTCATCTCCCAGTGCCCCTGGCATTGCAGGAGGACTGGTGCAGTCTGGTGCGTGGCCGGTGCACCGCCCAACACCCCTCATCCATCTGCTCACAATGTGGTGCAAAGGGACCCTCTTCAGCCCCAACTGGTCCATGAGAGCTGGCTGCATCAGGCACCGGGAGCACCTGGAATCGCCTAGAGCCTGTGTCAGCACTTTAGTCCCACAAGTCTAATGGAAACAGTGATGGGGAGAAGGAAAGGATTGCAGCAGTCACTCACCCTCAGTTGCGCATCCTCGGAAGGGACCTGGCCACGGGCGCACTTCAAGGCAGGTCACTGTCGTTTCCCACCGACTCTTCACTGGACTCCCCCGCCTCCTGAGAGGCTGAACTTGCTTCACACGCTTCTACTCTCAGCCCCAATCCCTTCTTGAAAGGGGGCTTCTTCCCTGCTCTATTGGCCTTCACTGACTGCATTGCCTTGCCCGAAGAGGCCCTCGGGGGCCGGATCCCTTACTTGGGCAAACGGCCACCTGGTGCCCTTCCCCTCCACAATGCAGGCAGAGCCCCAGCCACCGACGTCGGGTGTAGAGGCTCTCCACTGCGCCCTTGTTCCTGCGAGCTGGTGTGGCACCCCCCATCAGGGTGTGGTGGGAGGCCGGAGGCTGGGCCTTGCGAGGTGGGCTGCTACGCCTCTTGAGTAGTTGCCTCTTGAGTAGTTGTCGGTTCAATACAAGAGGAGCTCCATGTTGCGCCGCAGGAATATATCTCCTGTTGCATCTCGTCCCGTTCCCACCACCAGGCACCTGCTCCTCGCTCAGGAGCCCATGTCCCCATCTGGGTTTGGGCTTTCAACCACTTATCCTACGCCACCAGGTCCCAGTCTGAGTAGATGTCCTGGTCCATGGGTTGCATGAACCAAGTGGACTCCCTCCGACCTTTCAGCTTGGCCCCCCAACAGGCCTTCCAAGAGGGGGCCGCGTCATATGGTGAGTCCATGCCTGCATCCCTGCCAGTGCAGTGCCAACCACTTTGGTGCAAGATGGGCCAGTCGGGGGCGAGAGCATCTGTCCCCTCATCTTCCTCGCCTGCTGCTGCATCTTCACCTCCTGAGTGTGGTTCCGCTCCCTGATCAGGCTCCCCTGCGGGGGACTCGCCTGCAGCTCCATCCATGTCAGACATGGAACCAAGTGCGAGTTAAGCAGATCTCTCTTAATGTCAGACCTTCAGGTCTCGAAATAACAAAGAATGTTGGATTGTTCCAAAGCTGTTTATTCCCGTGATGCGTAAGGTACATAAGAAAAGAGAGATCTGAGCCTCAGCTCAGATCTGTCCCCTATATCTCTTGGTCCCCCTTCCACCCCACACCAGATAGATCTCCCCATTTTACACTTCAAAGTGAAACCAGTCCTGGGAACAGATCACACTTCCCTGGCGATAAGATCTTGTGTCCGGGGAACCCTGTGAAGAGAGGAAGAAGGGAGGCACCGGGCACCTACAAGTTGCCGCTATAAAGTCAACCCCCCCATGTCAGCCCCCCCTTGTCCTGCTGATAGGATCCATCCTGACAGTGAGATCCCATCAAAAGAAGGTGTCCTTGGACCCCAGTGACCTGCTGACAAACACTCAATTCTTAGGCAGTGATAAGGTTGTGGGTGGTAACTAAACATCTTCATGTGACCTCTGAGATAGATTATTTAGACCTATTTCAATCTGAATTTAGGCATGCCTGGGTGAGAAACAGAGTGCCTTTGTCACCTAGACTGATATTTTCAGAAGTTTAGCAGATAAAATGTGTTGCTATTGATTCTCCTGGACCTCTCAGTGGTCTTTGATATTGTTGAAGAAACTTATTGTGTATTGGGGAAGACATCTGTGTTGATTTTCTCAGATCACCAAGTTGTCCTTCAGATGCTCCAGTATCTTCCCTGGGACAGAGGACAGATTGACTTTCTGCCTTTATTGAAGTTTGGGATAACATCTTCCAGTCTTGGAATGGATTTTGTTTCTGCACAAACAGGGCAACCTCTAACATAGTCCTCAATGTCCTTATGCATAGACCACCAACAGAATTGGTGGCACAGCAAATGCAAAGTTTTCAGAAAACCACAATGCCCTGCAGATTTAGCATCATGGCCAGCAAAAATATCAGATTTCCGAAGATCTGGAGGCACATACAAACAATCCCCTATCCGCCACATCCCCTCGTGCAATTGTAGAGACGGGCCGCCCTCATCCAAAGAAACAGGACTCCTCCCCACCTGAAGAAACTCCTGCAAGAAAGGCGAGGCATATTCAGGAAGAGCCAAAGGCGGAGACAAGATGGGGGACAGTGTGGGTGGAGGCTTGGTTTGAGTGCTTGGCACAGGTGACAGCGAGACCCAATTGTGATGGAGTAAGTATAGTATGTGGAATGGCGCACAAAGAAGCCTCCACCCCAGAAGGGAGGCATGACAACACGTCTGCTAAACGGTTGGTTTTACTGGGGGGGAAATGTACTGTAAATTGGAAACAAGAGAAAAAATCAGCCCATCAAAGTTGTTTAGCAGACATTTTTCCTGGAGTAGAAAGGGCCGATAAGTTTTTATGATCAGACCACACTTGGAAAGGGTGGGCAGCCCCCTCCAACCAATGGTGCCAGGTGCTTAGATCTTGCTTAATGGCTGCTGCCTCTTTATCTCCCACAGTCCAATTCAGTTCAGGACCAGATAATTTTTTTGAGAGATATGCGCAGGGGGATAATTTGCCATCTGGTCCCCTCTGCAGAAGGGCCATCCTGAGGGCTTTATCAGAAGTGTCTACTGTAGTAGTGCACTGCCGACCCAGCAGCGCCTTCCATTGAGTAGAAGAGCGTTGGGACGCATGTGGACCCTCGCGTGCCTGCCGGTCTGCAGCGCACTCCCCACTCCCTCATCCCCATGAGTCCGCGGGTCATGAACTGTCTGAAGCTTCAATCACCGGGCGCAGGGACAATGGTCTTGCCCCCAGGTGAGGATTAGGCTCAGACGCGTACGCTCCTCTCCGCACGTAGCCAGATGAGATCATGCATCACATGATGATCTCCCGACCTCCCGCTCTCCCGGAACTCCCCGGTCCTCCCTCCCTACCGCCCCAATGGGATAACAATAAAAGGTGCCAGGAACCGGCAGGACGAGGGAGGACTTCCAAAGCTAGGAACCACGGACCTCCGGTCTCCAGCTGCCTGGCCCGATCTCCACCAGATGTTATCTCCGGCGTCTCGTCCTCGCCGTTCTTCACGCCCTGACCAGCGTGGAGTGCGACTACAAACCTGGTGCCGAAGCCCGGGAAACCTCGAACCTCCACCCTGCTCACCGTGCGCCTGGGGAAGGGCCGCGATACCGAAGTCCGCTGGATGTCCGAGCATCCAGGGACCACCGTTTCGTTATCGCCTGTCCTCCTAGATCGGCGCATCCAGAGACTCATAGCGTCCTAGGACACTCTCTCGTCAGCCGGAACACTACGGTGAGTAGAGGAGCTTGCAAAAAGCAGGGCTTATGACAAACACGTTGGCGAACTGAAAGCGTTAGCGAAATGCGGCAGAGGTCCCAGTAAAGAGAGGGGAGCTGCATAAATTGGTTGAGAGGATTGAAGCTCAGTGTCCATGTTACCCAGAGGGGGGGACGTGAATCTGGGACTGGGAAAACATCGAGCGCACTCTTAAGCACAGAGCCTCGTAGCCGATGTAAGCTGCTACTGGCGTGGAGACAATGTTTTGTAAGCCATCAGCCTGCAGACCTATGAGCTCCCCTGCTGTAGGCAGCCCTCATGCCGATCTTTCACCTTCAATTTCAGCGAGATTTTTCTCTATCCCACCCCAGGTTGGGGCCTTCTGTCCTCCTTCTGCCCCCCTAGCTCCTTCACCCATTTCAAACTCTCCAGCGGCTCAGCCGCCCACTCCCCTTGCTCCGCCTTCACATTTCCCGAAACCACTGCACCTCCGTCAGCGCCCGCGTAGTAATGGCCGCGGGTTTCAAAACTCTCGCTTAGAGCGTATTAGCCACGATCTGCAGAAGAAAGAAACCCTGACGGAAGAGCGATACCGAGATTCTTGCATTGTGCCCGATCCACTTCACAGATACTGAGGGGGAGGGTGGCGTCATCAGCCGGGTTGTCGAGTGCCGCCCCCTAGGCTATAACATCCTTACCGAGCTCCGCCAAAGCAATGCGGGACGTAGGAGTCACTAGCCCCTAAGTGAGAGGCATGCTGGAAGCCATCGCGAGGAACCACCTAATGGTTCCAGATGACTGGAAGACCACCTTTAGCATGCTCCTGAGCCCTGCACAATTTGTGCAGTGGGAAAGTGAGTTCCATCAGCAGTGCTTCAACCAGAGCAGCCACCTCTGGCTGGCGCCTACACGCCCGCTCAACTTTACCGGTCTCAATGCTTTTGCCAATCCCAGCGATCAGATTGTCCTGCCTGAGGCCGCCCTTAAATTAGCCTCTGGGTGCGCCTATGGGCATTTGTCCAAAGTCCCCAATGCCCGGCCAGCCATGGCAGAGTTTCTCCTCCATCCGGCAAAAACCCCAAGAAGGAGCCCTATGCTGAGGTTGTGAACAGGCTCCAGGAGGCCCTCAAAGAGGCAGGTTGACAACGAGGAGGCTGGAGGCGAACTCCTTAAGCGCCTTGCCAAGGAGAACGCCTCCGCCCGAGGTGCCGCTTAAAGCGATCTGAGGCCTAGGAAGGAACCCCGAGCTGGCCGACATGCTCAAAGCTTGCCAGGATGTCGGGTCTTTAAGCCCATCAAACCAGCCTTCTAGTCGCCCCGCCCTCTCCATGCCATGAGGCAGGCCCGAGACGAAGTGTTTCAAGTGCGGCAAGCCAGGACATTTCCGGTGGCCAGGCTGCCAGCGGCGGGGGGGCCTACAACCCTGGCCGAGGAGGGTCTCTCCCCAGAGGGCGAAGACCCCCAGGGGAAAGTCTAGGGCCGGGCGCTCCCAACGCCAGCTGGGGAGGCCCGCGCCCGGGCGTCTCCCCAGCCCGGAACCAAGATCCGCACCTCAAGCCCTTCCCCCGGAGCTCCCCCATGAGATGCCCGGCTGCTCCAGCTCAGTATAGTGATCCCATCCCCACGGAGACCATTAGGCTGGTCTTGCCAAAAGCTTCCGCCGCTGAACAGGGGTTGTTCATTATCCAGCAGGGTCCTTCGACCCCATGCACCAGGGAGCCATCCACATCCAAGTATGGACAAAAAAACATCACCTGCAGAAACTGCCAAGTTCACCCGAACACCCTGCCTCTATGCTCTCACTTGAGTCTAATCTAGAAGTTCAGCTAATCTAAATCTCGTTACTTTCGCTCCCCCTCTACGTCTTTACTTGCTGCTCTGCTAGCCCCTTATAGAAGTCACCATGCCTCCGCCAATTACCCCCCCAGAATAGCACGCATTTCCAAAATCTCTGCAGGGTCCCGCGGTCCTTGAATTTGCGGCAGAATATCAATCCTGACGGAAGAGGACTGCCGTTTTGAGCCCTCCTCAGAATGCCACATAGCCAATCTACAGGACAATGAGGCATGGAAAGGGGAAGATGCGCGAACAATAGATCATCCAAAAGTCCATCGTGAAGAAGAAGCCCCCTTGGCCCTCTCCAGCTGTAAGGTTCAAACCAGATCTCATAGCCTCTGATCATGTGCACAGCCCTAATCTTCAAGCTCCCAGTGGCAGCAAAATCGTCAGCACCTCAGAGAGAGCAAAATCTCAAATCAGAGTTACCAATCCTCCCTCGTTACTTTATATGTGCTCTGTATGCCTATGTATGTTCTGTATGTCTTACTTGCCTTTAAAGAGACCCCTAGAGTTTTCCCCTCACTTGGGATTTTTCCATTACTTCTAAGCTATATGCTTGTGCTTCAATTAAAGTTTTTCTCCTTCTGATTATGTGTGCCAATGCCTTGAAAGGCTTAGCCCATTACCGGCATCCGCCTTAAAGCGGGACACTTTGCTTCGTGCGTGCTCCCCAGGATACCGATGGGGACCTGCTTCAAGCCGCCACTGTCTTTCCCAGTTTGAGCATTTCAAAACTTTTCTTCATACCGCTCCTTGAGAACCTTTGCCTTGGTCCATCTGGGCCTACAGTGCCACATTGGCCTGGCGCAAGGTTACATATGAAGCCAAAATCATTTTCATGCTCCCACATTCTCCGCTGAGCGCTCCCTGGCTAGTCCCTACGGTGCCGGGGGGGTCTCTCAGCCACGCCTATCTTGCACACAGCCTCCGCTGTGAGAGAAGGTAGGAAGCGAGAATAAGCGGCCAAGAGATCCCTTACGGGGAGGGAAGGTAGAGCTGACTTCGTCCTTCCCCCCCCCCTGCCTTCCTTTCTGCACACCCCTCCCTCTTTCTAATGGGCTGACCTATCCCCTTCTCCCTAAGCCTTCGGGCAATTCCCTGCCTTAATATCACCAACACTTAGATATGTTGCAGATGATCGTTGTCGGAATGGGCCAGCTTTGCACCTAACTATGGCTGTAAAGAACAGAAAGCGAAAGAAAGGGGAGTAGTTCCCCCCCCGATATTGACCCAATCAAGGGCTCATCCAGCAGACCATATCCAAAGTACCCTTCTCTATTCTCTATCAAAAATTGCCCGCCCCCCCCCCACTCAGGGCTCAGGCCTTCCACTGTCATCTATAAAGGTCTAACTCAGTGGCATGCAAAGCCCCTAGGGGAAAAGCGTTGCTTGTCTTTTCTCTTCCCTACAGGGGTCCAGCTAAGCCATGCCAGACCAGCCGGATCCCGGAGATGGAGGCGGGGCCTCCCTGGAGGATCCGACCCCGCCATGCAACCGAGAGGAGACGGTGCCCCCCAGCCTGGGCCGAGATGGGAGGGATACATGGAGCCGGCACACCACATTCTTCCACAAGGATCACTGGCCCCGCTGTGGCCACCCCCCTAGAGTGAACGGCAATGGGCCAGCTGTGGCTCAGAGGTTGATGCCAGCGTGTTGCTGCTCCTCTATCTACAATCGCTATTCTCTCTCTCCCTCTCTGCAGCCCCTGGCTGAGGCTTGGAGTTACCCAGCCAGGGACATTCCTGATAGATTAACCCTTGGAACTCTCAGCGGCTGTTTGCTCAGCCGCTTGAATATTGTTGGGAACAAAGCTTCTTCTCTCACAACGCTGTGCTCGTGAGAATCACTGAACCTGCAATGCTACCAAGACTATCTGAAATTAGTAGCTCTCCCTAGATTCTTGAGAAATCCATGGACTCCTAGCATACCATCGGCTCACCTGTAGCTTTGGTAGTCAAACAGCAAAGAGCCATGCATTGGACAATTATGCAACCACGCAGGTTGCCTTCCTTCCGATACATCATCCAGCCTATGTATCGTTTAGCCCTGTTTTATTGTTTGAATTTATTGCATGCCCTAATTTTTTGAAGTTATGTTATTTGTTATTGCTGCGATTTCCATACCTGTCTGTCTGCGGGACTCTCTGCTACTAAGCTCCACCCCAGGAGGCCGGCCGCCGCCGCCGCCGCTCAGCTCCGCCTTTCGATCCCTCACCTGTCCAGACGAAGCGGCAATTTAAATACCTCTCAAAGCCCGGAGCCTGTCTCCCTCGCAACTTCCCTTGTGGGAGGCCGGACTTGTTTCCTGTAACACACAAGACTATTATTGTGGCCGGCTGGCCATTATGCTGGCATGAAGCCCATCAGATTCTACCTCCATTGCTCTGGGCGGCTCTGGCCTCCGAGCAGCAGGAACTAGATCAACTGACCCTAGACAATTCGTGCATGGCTATTGATTACTTGTTGTTGTTACCACCAAGGTTGTGAGAATGTACATAATATGTGTTGTTTTAATCTTTCTGATAATTCCCAGTTGATTCACATGAAAGGGTGTGTGAGCTGCAAGAAGTTGTATCTAATCTGAGAGGTATGATGTTTTGCCCCATTGGTGGTCAGCCCTCTCTGGAGCTGGCTGCCGGGAGGATGGTTGAGAGTGCTATTGTACAGCTCTGCATTGGTTTAATTGTGTGCCTTATTCCTTCGGATCTTGTTTCGTTCAATGCGTGTCGTGTGCCTGTAACGTGTGTAGGAAGCCCCTCGAATTTCCCTTACCCGCAACCAAGTTCCTAATGTTACACAAGCAGCTTGAGGTCAACGAGTAAAGCTGGCCCGGAGGAGACAAAGCGTCCCTTTAAATGCAGCCCCTTAGCATTTGAGGTCCCCTTTTTCTAAAATGTAAAAAAAGGAGGAGATGTAGTGAGTGCACTGCCGACCCAGCAGCGCCGTATTAGTAGAAGCGGATTGGAGGCACTGCTTGGACCTGCGGCCTTGCCGGTCGCATCGCACCCCCACTCCTCATCACCCATGAGTCCGCGGGTCCATGAACATGTCTGACTCAATCACCCGGTAGCATAGGGACAATGGTCTTGCCCCAGGTGAGGATTAGGCTCCAGGCAGCGTCGCAGCTCCTCTCCGCACGTAGCCAGATGAGATCATGCATCACAGGATGATCTCCCGACCTCCCGCTCCCGGAACTCCCCGGTCCTCCCTCCTACACGCCCCCAATAGGATAACAATAAAAGGTGCCAGGAACCGGCAGACGGGAGACTCGCTAGGAGCTGCGGACCTCAGGTCTCCCAGCTGCTGGCGATCTCCACCAGATGTTATCTCAGCGTCATAGTCGTTTATGCCAGCTGACCGGCGATGAATCGACTACAGTCTACATCTACTATAAACTGCAGATCGGGATTGGGATGGATCAAAATATTATTATCATCATCATCATCATCATCATCATCATCATCATCATCATCATCATCATCATCATTATTATTATTATTATTATTATTATTATTATTATTATTATTATTATTATTATTATTCACATTACAGCACAGCACAAGTGTCTGGAATTCATCTCTGAATATCGAGTCCTTCCCAAGGACCTAGGATATTAGAGGTATTTGCGTAGAATATATTACCCAGTTCCTAGAAGTGCTGCTTTCTGCAGCATGTGGACTGATGTTCTGTCCAAGTTTAGGCTTTCCAGATGTTTTTCAAGATTTCTTGCAGAGGTTTACTCCTAGAGCACCGACTACTAGTGGGATTACTGTTGTTCTTTTTTGCCACAATGGATTCGACTTGCCTTCAATTTGCTTGGGTCCTTGTATTTTGTGATCTTTTCCAGCTCTTTGTCCTCTACCCTGCTGCATCAACTGGCTGTAACACATCTATGATCCAAACATGTTTTTTTCTCTACCACTGTTATGTCTGGGGTGTTGTGTGCCAGGTGTCCTGTCTGTCTGTATTCTAAAGTCCCAGAGTATTTTTGCTTCTTCATTTTGCTGTGATCTTCTCTGGCTTGTGCTAGGCATACCCAGGTCCTTGCTACAGGCAGGCCGTGACTTTTTGCCAAAAGGTTCCAGTGCACCATTGCTGCTAGCCTTATTGTGACGTTCGAGATATAGTCAGTTTGGGCCTATTTTGCCTTACAACAGCAGATGATGTGCTCCACGGTTTCATCACCCTCTTTGCAGAGACGGCACTTTGGGTCATTACTGTAGGACTTTTTCAATTCGTGTCTTTATTGCATTTTGTCCTTAATGCTTGCTCCTGGGCAGCAAAAATCAGGCCTTCAGTTTCCTTCTTTAAGAGTTTCTGCCCTTCTGGAGCCAATTCCCATGTTTTTCTTGCTATAAACCTTCCCTTCAATAAGTAAGGTTCTTGTAAGAAGTACTGGTTCCATGGAGTGGCTTTGTTTAGCCACTGCTCCTTTCTCTGCTACAGAGCCTCATTTTAAACTGTTGGACTCTATACTCTTTTTGATTCTTTTTGGCTTTCAAAGCGTCTCAGCCTTGTGGACTTCTTTCAATGCTGGCTCTTGACTTTCTTGGATGTATTCTTGCCAGGCTCTTCTTTTCTCTTCCTCTCTACTGATTGCTTGATGTGGAGTGAGCCCTCTTCCCTCCTTCTGACCTTTGCTAGGTAGAGTCTGTCTACATCTTCCACTTCTTGGATTGCAGTTAACGCTCCATTGATGGTCATAATTTTCCTCTTTTGTTTTTTTTTCTGTCCAGGATGTCCAATTACGGCCTCTTGTGTCCAGTTAATTATGCCAAAACGAGTAGTGGCGTACTACAGGCACCGCCCAAGTATTAATTCTCACTGCCTTTATTGTATTTCCTCCATTTAACTTTGATTTTCAAAAATTTTCTTTACCCTTCTAAGATATTCCTTCCTAATTCGCCTTTGACTTCTGTGCATGCTTGATGTTCTCTGCTTGCAATATCCCCAAGTATGTTGTAGCTTTCATTCACTGGTAGGCTCTTTATTTCTATGGCATTTGGCGCTATTCACAATTCTCGCATAAGTTACCAGTTTACTCCTTTACTTTCGAGTTCCAAAGTTGCACACTCTTGTCAAGTCCAAAAATCCATTGCTAATGTCAGTGCTAAAGACTCCTCACTGTGTTCAGTAGTGACTCAATCTCTGCTTTTGATTTTCCACATAGAGCTTTTAGGTCATCCATGTATAGAAGGTGTGAAATTTTTGGTGAGTTTCTTAACTTTGTCTGATTATCCTTGAGCCTGTTTTCTTCAGAATTATAGAGAGTGGAATCTCTATAATTATAGAGATGAAGAGTAGTGGGGATTTTCAGGGAGTCTCCTTGCTGAATCATTCCCTCTTCGGATGTTGACGTCCCTATTCCTGCTCCATTGACTATTAATTCCTGTTTTCCAAGTGTGCATTGCATTCTTGACCAATTCTCTTGATAGCCGTTTTCACTGAGCTCCCAATTATCTCCAGGCAATGAAGCATCCAACTGTGTGGCAGTGAGTCGAGATGCTTTCCTGTAATCAATCCAAGCTACATGCAAGTTGGTTTTCCTTTCTTTTGCAATTCTCAAGGATCATTTTATCTATAGAGCAGTTGGTCTTTTGTTCCCCTACTGTTTCATGAACGACACTTGCCTTCTGGGGGCAGCAAGTTCTTCTTTCCTTCCAAAGGATGGTCTTGTATTGCATCCCAGCTTAATATGCCAGTAAAAGCTTGTAAAGGTTGTTGGTAGGCAAGTGATTGGTCTGTAATGGTCCTCAGGGATTGCTCCCTTTTCTTGGTCTTTCATTATCAGAAACGCTTTTCCCTGTTGTCATCCATCTTCTTCAATTTGGCCTGTTTGCAGCACTCTTGATTCAACTGTTGGGCAATTTTTTTTTTTTTTTTTTTTTTTCTTTCATGCAAGTTGGTCAGTTTCCTTCTGTAGCCAGAATCCATGTAGTTCATCATTGCCTCGGGGCAGTCCCAGTCTCTTCACCTTTTTTGCTCGTTTTCCAACCCATTTTTAGTTGTTATTACAAGGTTGTCCATGTTGTTGCTGCTAAGTTCAGCCTCCACATCTTTGGCCCAATTTGCATTTTTGGTTTGTAGCGTTCTTTGGGCTGTCCCAAATGTTTCTCCAGAACTCAAATTGTTTGTTCTTCTGTCTGGCTCTCCTGTGTTTCGCTTTCACATCTCCCACTTACATTCTTCTGGTAGAATTGTTTCTGGCTTGGAGTAGAAAAGTTGATTCTGCTTGAATTGAGCAACCCTTTTGCTTCCCTGGAATCTTGCGTAATCTTCTTTTGAAACTGCCACCAGCTGTTGTTTGACCACCTCTATTGCCCTCATTGAGTTTCTCTCTTGTCCAGGTGGTATCTCTTAATTAGGTCTGCCTTGATTTTCTCATTTTTCAGCTTCTTCTCCTCTTCTAAATGCTTTTCAGTTTGCTGGCATCCCGATGTCGTAGTTTGGCTGATTTTTCTTCCCAGTCTGATTTTCCACTTTGGAGTACCTATTTTCGGGTCTTCTTTCTGGGTGATGGATCTTTACCCCTAGCTCTTTTAGTAATCACTACTGCAGTGCTGTACATAAGCTGGTTTGTTTCACATGCAGTGACATTGTTTCTGGATTCCAACAATGACCTTGTTTGCATCCTTCAGTGGAATTGAGCAGGTGATCCTTCCTTTGGAACAACCTTCAATGGTGGCAACCTTGCACGCTCATTTGCATTGTTCATGTGTTCTAGGATCTTTCTGCATCAGTTCTTCCTGCTTTTTTTTGCCACTTGGGAACTTTTGGGTTGTTTGGGTTGGTTCCTTTGGAGGTGTGATTATTGTTGTTTCTTCTCCCTCTTCATATTCTGTCTCTTGCAGTCCCTTGAATTGTTGCTAACTTTGTTGAATTTCTTTGAGTGTTTCTTGGTATATTTTCAATACCATTGTCTTGTGCTTTCTGCTGGATTTCTGCTAGCTCTAGTGCACTAAAAACCTTGTTCCTTTCAATATATCTTCTTTGATCAGCAAGTCTTTGCTCAGTAATTTCTGTGTCTGGGTGAAGTTCTTTCCAGACTTGGTACATTCGTTTGAGGTATCCTCTTTTTGACGGGGTTGATTTGTAGTAGCAAGCCATAATTTCTCTATTCTCTGCACACGAATATTTTCGACGTTTGTTCGGTACTTCCAGTAGTCCTGCAGTCTTCAGCCCTGGTTGCTCAGCTGAAGATCCTGAGTCCTGTAGCCCATTTTCCGCCAAGTGCCCAGGTACTCCAGCACTAGACGCGGTCCTTGTTGACCCGGGCGACGACCGAGCCGGTATAAAGTTTCTTTTTCTTGTCTTCACCATGGTTTTGGGTTTTGGGCACATTTAGTCTGGCTCCTCATCAGAGGCCTCTCTGGTTTGGGTGGCCCTCCAGCACAGCCCTCTGACTCATTGGAGCACACAAGCCCCACCACCACAACAAGGTAGTGCCCTTTGGGGGGATTATTATTATTATTATTATTATTATTATTATTATTATTATTATTAT
>NW_025949926.1:0-10701 GCF_021028975.2 Sphaerodactylus townsendi
AAAAAAGGTTGATGAAACAGCTTATTGGTATAGTTATAAAATTAAAAGACTTCTGTATGCCATTATATATAGGAAGGAAGGAAGGAAGGAAGGAAGGAAGGACGGACGGACGGACGGACGGACGGACCCTTGGTTAAAAAAAGAGGGAAATACTTCTATAGGTATCTTTTTGAGAGTTCTATAACAGTTGTTTTTGAACGTATTGAAATCAGCCAATCATTCTGATAGTCTTGTTCTACTTTATAGTCTACACATATCACATATCTTAACAAGTTTAGCCAATTCAAGCATTTTAATTTGCCATTCGTCTTTAGTTGGTTCTGTGTCCTTATTTGGCCCACACTAGTCTGGCAGCAACTGCCATACATTGAAATAGCAGATATTGAGTTTTGAAAAGTTTCAGGTCTAAAATTCCTAATAAATACCTTTCTAGTTTCAACATTTTGATTTTCAGTATCTTCTTAATTTCTGTGCTAATCATTTTCCAGAATCCCATTGCTAGTTCACAAGGCCACCATTGGGGATAAAAGGTATCTGCATGTTTTCTACACTTCCAGCATTTATTGAAAGTATTATAGCCAATTTTTGAGGAGTGATGTACCATCTCATCCACGTCTTGTAGAAATTTTCTTTAATATAATTACTTTGGGTAAATATTAACAAATTTTTCCAGGGCTTTTCCCATGATTCCAATGTAATTTTGTATCCAGTGTCTTTAGTCCAATTGATCATAACCGCTGTTTATATGGAGTTTTAGTGAGTTTTATTGATTATTAACTGGATGGAGCTATGTTATTTGTTTACTGTGTTTTGTATGATTTGCTCCTTTATTTGATACTGTATGAATTTTATGCTGTACACCGCCCAGAGCCCTTTGGGGATGGCGCGGTATAGAAATCCAAGAAATGAATGAATGAATAAATAAATAAATAAATAAATAAATATAATCCTTCATATAATCTGCTTCTAGCTCTCAATGCACTTCTCTTTATTTATGTCTTTATGCACTTTCAATCCACTTTCGCAATTGTTTGCAAGTGGATTTTGCTCTTCTGCACAGTAAAATCCAGCTGCAAAGTGCATTGAAAGTGGATTGAGAGTGCATTATCCTGCATGTTCGGACGGGGCCAAAGCTTGGAAGAAATCCCAGGGAAGGAGGCAAAGCTGCCCCCAGGAATGGCACCATCAGGGCAGGCAGCGTGGAAATCCTGCAAGAGCTGAATTGGCAGCTAATCATTGTGCGCCGGAGGTGGGCCACGACCAGTTCTAATCCCCTGTATCAATTCCAGTTAAAAGAACCAGGCAGGAGGTGATGCATTAAAAATCCTTTTCCTGAATCTCTGAAGAGCCACTGCCGGTCTGCAGAGACCACTCTGACCATGATGGACGGATGTTCCAATTCAGTGGAAGGCAGCTTCATACATTCATGTGAGCTGTATCCAGTTGCCCAAGAGGCTGGTCTTCTCCAGAGTCTCCTAGCTGGAGTAGAAGGCCCTTGTGCAGCACAGTCACCCACGGGGCGGTGGGGGGGGGGGGCTTTGCCAGGTACAACCTGTCCTTCTACAACCTGTCAACAGACCTCCTTTGAAATCAAACTCCAAACCAGCCATTTCTCTTCTGGGGAAGGCGGAGGCGTATCCAGGGAAAATGTAGCCCGGTGAAAAATCTTGAGTTTCCCGTCCCCCTGCCCAGTATGTGTGGCCGCCCTCCCCCACCATGACCAAACAACTTCTTTTGCACCACATCTTAAAGTCAGCGTATGGACCCAGGGGGGAGGAGGAGGGGTGTGGGCAGTGGTGGGATCCAAAAATTTTAGTAACAGGTTCCCGTGGTGGTGGGATTCAAACTGTGGCGTAGCGCCAATGGGGCGGGGCGTGGCACGACGGGGGCATGGCCGGGCATTCCTGGGCAGGGCTGTGGCAAGGACGCAGCCGCTGTGCTGGTCCTTGGGCAGGAAACGAATGCACGCAGGCACAGGCTGCCACGCACGCCGGTGCACCTCCTGCTAGACTGCTTCAAGTTCTGTGCGCTACTGCTGAGAGGAGGGGCGTAACTAAGGCAAAAATCACGTGGCAAAATCACCCATTAGTCACCCCCTCTCGGCACACACAAATAATTCGTAACTTACTCTCGGGAACCTGTGAGAACCTGTTGGATCCCACCTCTGGGTGTGGGGTGATTTTCCACCACCCCCACCCCCCAACATGACTAAATGGCTGCAGCCATATGTTCCACATGGTGGTATGCCCCTGGCCAGAGGCGTATCTAGAAAAAATGGAGCATGGGGCAAAAATCTGAGCCTCCCTGCCCCCGTTCCATTTTCCCTAGATTTTCCGCCGGGCTCCATTTCCCCTAGATATGCCTCTGCTGCATCCTGAGGAGCCCCTCTTGCAGACGTTAACGTTCACATGAACCGGGAGGCCACCATCTATGTGCATCCAGCACAAATGATCCCCACGGGCCCAGCCATCCTATTGTGTGAATCAGGTAATGTCTCCGCATACAAAGCAGCATCCGTGTTCTGGTTCAAGTATAGGGAAGCGGTGGGCTCATGAAGAAGAAGAATTGGGATTTATACCCCCCCCCCCCCGCTTCTCTCCTGTAGGAGACTCAAAGGGGCTTACAGTGTCCTTTCCCTTCCCCTCCCCCCACAACAAACACTTTGACGTAGGACGGTTTATCAAATTGAATAAATAATAATAATAATAGGTGGGGCTCTGAAGAGAGAGCTCTGAAGAACTGTGACTGGCCCAAGGTCACCCAGCTGCAGAGGTGGGATCCAGCAGGTTCTCACCATGTCCCGAGAGTGGGTTACTAATTATTTGTGTGTGCCGAGAGGGGGTTACTAATTGGGTCCGCTTTTCCCTTAAAAATCCCATTAGGTCCAAAAATCACAAAGTCCTGTTGTTTCCTATGTGGCTGGTTAGCGAAGGTAGAAAACGGGACAATTCTCCCTGTTGGGCTGTTTCAAAAACATGTTTTAGAAATATGGTAAAGTTCCTTGTTTAAGGAAAGTCTCCTTCTTTTGATTTCTAGAAACAAAATTAAGTATTTGAAAGTATCAAGTATTTGACAGGCAGTCAATTAGAGGAGAAGTAGTTGTTTCTGTTGGCAGCAGACGATAGGACTTGCTATAATGAGTTTAAATTATGGACAGAAAGATACCAGCTGGAAATTAGGAACTTTTTTTTTTACAGTAACAGAGAAATTATTAATGCCCCACCCCCGGAATGCCCGGCCACGCCCCCGTCATGCCCCGCCCAGTCCCATTGGTGCTACGCCACTGTTTGAATCCCACCACCATGGGAACCTGTTACTAAAATTTTTGGATCCCACCACTGCCCAGCTGGCATGTGTTGGAGTGCACAAGCTAATCTGGTTCCCCAGGTAAGCCGCCACAGCTCAAGTGGCAGAGCGGGGTATCAAACTGGTTCTCCAGATTAGAGTGCACCTGCTCTTAACCACCACACCACGCTGGCTCTCATGGAAAAGCACACCTTGCCCAAATTACTCAACATAGCAATCATGCAAATTGAGTACCTCATGGGGACTATACACACTTGCTGCGTGTGGTTGGGAGCAGTGGTGGGATCCAAAAATTTTAGTAACAGGTTCCCATGGTGGTGGGATTCAAACTGTGGTGTAGTGCCAATGGGGCTGGGCGGGGCGGGGGGGCACGACAGAAGAGGCGTGTGCCAGGCATTCGTGGTAGCGAGGCATTCCTAAGAAGGCGGGGCTGTGGCAAGGGCGCTTGGCCTTTCTGCGCTGATCCTTGGAGCAGGAAACTGGATACTGCGCAGGTGCAGGCTGCCACATGCGCCCCGGTGCACCTCCTGCTAGAACTGCTTCCAGTTCCTGCGTGCTGCACTGCACCTACAAGGAGGAGGCGTCACTAAGGAACCAAAAAATCATGTGGCAAAATCACCAATTAGTCACCCCCTCTCGGCACACACAAATAATTAGTAACCTACTCTCAGGAACCTGTGAGAACCTGCTGGATCCCACCTCTGGTTGGGGGGCTTCCAGTTTGAATCAGAGCAAACTAACATCTGGGCTCTTCCTTACCTGTTATGCAGGTGAGCCAGAGAGCGGGGGAGGCAAACAGCCGATCTTACCTCAACGTGAACAAGAAGGCCGTGAGAAATTCCTCCAAACGCAAGCAAGCGTCAGTTTGTGGGTCAACTCGCGGAGCGCCTCTCTCTGGCTTTGCGCTGGCTGAGCAAAAGATGCCGGGCTTGCGAGCAGGCCCAGGGCCGGGAGCCCAAAGCAGCTGGGAATGGCAACATGATATGGCCCCCAAAAGGCAAAGGTCCTAAGCAGATGCTTTAAAAATAGGTCAGAGTATTTTTGATCCTGACAGTAAAATTGGGGTGGGGGGGGGGGCGTGGGAGGAAGGGAGCATCTCATAGGCGGAAGATATAAATACATATCTATGAATGGCACCTTGCATCCGTGTGTTGGGACACTTTTCACAGCTGGGTCTCTGGGCAGGACCCGCCACTATCTGGGGACCTGTTCCAGAGTCCTGGTCCTGAGTCACGCAGCCCTTGTTTACGTGGCCGGTGACATCAGCACAGAGGAGCCGTTTTCACCACTGTGGCCTTTGGGGGCACTAATTCCAGAGACAGAGTTTATTTTCGCTACAAGGATAAGCCATCTGGAGCTCTCTGGAGTCCACAGCTGTTTACACTGGAATAAAATCTGTTGCCTCTCCCAGGTGCCCCTCCACTGGCGGCTTTTCTTCGCATTTATTTCTTCCCAAGTGCAGACAGATGAACCTCGGGCTGGAGCTGTTAGTGGGTGCGGATCGCTGGAACTGAAGAGCAGCATCAACTTCTAGGGAGGGATAGGAGTCTGCGACAGGAAAAACCTTGGTTTTGCCCCAGTCAAGAACTGCACTTGTATCTCCCCAGTGGTGGGATCCAAAAATTTTAGTAACAGGTTCCCATGGTGGTGGGATTCAAACTGTGGCGTAGCGCCAATGGGGCTGGGCGGGGCACAACGGGGGCGTGGCCGGGCATTCCGGGGATGGGGCATTCCTGCGGGGGGACAAGTGGCAAGGGACGCAGCCGCATGCATGCAGTCCTTAGGCTGAGGTCATAGCTGAATGCACGCAGGACTGCAGGCTTGCACACGCCGCGCCCAGGTGCACCTCCTGCTAGACTGCTTCAAGTTCTGCGCGCTACTGCTGAGAGGAGTGGCAAAAACCACGTGGCAACATCACCAATTAGTAACGCCCTCTCGGCACACACAAATAATTAGTAACCTACTCTCGGGAACCTGTGAGAATCTGCTGGATCCCACCTCTGATCTCCCCTGTCTATGCGAATGCTCACTGGTTTGTGGGAGTGAATGCCCCCCGGCTGCTTCATCCTCCCAGTGTGAACTGGAGAGGGCTGAAAGAGTTTCTGCTTTTCTGTTAGGTTTGGGAAGCAGGCTAGAAAGACCCCATTCTGTTCCTCTTGCACTGCTAGAGGTGGCTTTCTTCTATCCCAATCCACAGATACTCATAAGAAGGAGGAGGAGGAGGAGGAGTTTGGATTTATACCCCACCTTTCTCTCCTGGAGGAGACTCAAGGTGGCTTATAAGCAGTGGTGGGATCCAAAAATTTTAGTAACAGGTTCCCTCGCCAGCCCCCCCTCAGCAAAGGGGGGGGCAGAAGCGTGATACCTAAGAGCAAACCCTGGAGCCCTGGAGGCAAAACCTGGACAGGTTGGATGCCCCCCACGGGCAGCCACCCCCCACGACCCCAAAAAAATGTTTTGCACCAGGCCGACTTTCTGAAATCCCATCATCCCATTACTAGAAAGAGATTCCCCAAACTCCACACATCTGGAACACAGCTTGGTGGTGGAAACACACAGGAGTTCTTTGATAGAGACTGGTGAGGATAAAAAGGTCACCGAAAGGCTAGAGAATCAGTGAATTGCAGTACCTGAAAGGGATTAACCCAGTTCAAGGGAGTTGACTATTATTAGTCCTGCAAAGTGATGGTGCTTTATATGGAACCTTCACGTTCAAAGGCAAGGATGCCTCTTCCGGGAGGCCAGTGGGCGGAAAAGCGGACCCAATTAGGAACCCCCTCTCGGCACACACAAATAATTAGTAACCCACTCTCGGGAACTGGCGAGAACCTGCTGGATCCCACCTCTGCTTATAAGCTCCTTTCCCTTCCTCTCCCCACAACAGGCACCTTGTGAGGTAGGTGGGGCTGACAGAGTTCAGAGAGAACTGTGACTGGCTCAAGGTCACCCAGCAGGAACATAAGAGTGCGGAAACACATCCGGTTCACCAGATAAGCCTCTGCCACTCAGGTGGGGGAGTGGGGAATCAAACCGGGTTCACCAGATTAGAATCCACCTGTTCTTAACCACTACGCCACACTGGTGTAGACCACCTGCACATACCTGCAGGTGAGGAGAGGACCTCAGCACATTCCCAGTAGAAAAGATGCTTGGAACTTCCAAAAGGTAGCAGAGATTAGGGAAGGTGGGGGGCTAGTTCAACAAAGCTGGAGAAATGGTGAAGTTGGATCCAACTGAGTAGGCAGCTGGATTCAAGTCAGCATGACATTTCCCACCCCTGTCCCAAATTATTCCGGATCCTAGTTAACATGGCTCCATGGCAAATTCAGCACAGCTGCAGCTGACAGATATATCACCTGGCAGCAAAATGTAAAGGGGGGGGCGGTTCCCATGGGATGACCTACACAAAGGGGGCTGCTGCCAGTGTTCCCTCTCCCAGTTCTCTACTTTAGCTTCCAAGAAATCTAAACAACACAAAGGCCCCTTCCTCACATGCAGAATAAAGCACTTTCAACGCACTTTGCAGCTGGATCTATGTGCGGAATGGCAAAATCCACTTGCAGACAATTGCGAAAGTGGATTGAAAGTGCATTATTCTGCATGTGCGGAAGGGGCCAAAGAGAAGCCACTTCAGACCAAGTGGCCATGTGCTGACTAACCAATGTACCCTGTTCCCCCGAAAATAAGACCTACCCCGAAAATAAGCCCTAGCATGATTTTTCAGGATTTTGTGAGGATGCTTGAAATAGAAGCCCTACTCCAAAAATAAGTTCTTGTTACAGATTCCCTGGTGCAACTGATCTGGTCACATGGGGAGTGCAAAATCATGGGGGGAAAATAAGACATCCCCTGAAAATAAGCCCTGATGCATCTTTTGGAGCAAAAATTAATATAAGACCCTGTCTTATTTTGGAGGAAACACGGTATTCTGACAGAACCGTTTGTGGTTCTTGTTTGTCCTTCAAGGTGCCTCAAGACTATTTTATTTTCTCAGCTGGCTGGGCTGCCCCTCAAGCAATGGGGCGGGGGGGGGGTGTTCCAGCAGCAAGGATCCCTTTCCCACATCTCCCTTCCCTTTCAGCAGTGGCGTAGGAGGTTAAGAGCTCGTGTATCTGATCTGGAGGAACTGGGTTTGATTCCCAGCTCTGCCGCCTGAGCTGTGGAGGCTTATCTGGGGAATTCCGATTAGCCTGTGCACTCCCACACACGCCAGCTGGGTGACCTTGGGCTAGTCACAGTTCTTCGGAGCTCTCTCAGCCCCACCCACCTCTCACAGGGTGTTTTGTTGCTTGAGGGGAAGGAGAACTAGGAGATTGTAAACCCCTTTGGAGTCTCCTGCAGGAGAAAGGGGATATAAATCCAAACTCCTCCTCCTCCTCCTCCTCCTCCTCCTCTTCTTCTTCTTCTTCTTCTTCTTCTTCTTCTTCTTCTTCTTCTTCTTCTTCTTCTTCTTCTTCTTCTTCTTCTTCTTCTTTCTTCCTACTGTTACATCTTGCACTGTAAGCTTCTTGGGGCAGCCTCTTCTCCGCTGTCCCTTATGCTGCACGTAGATGGTCGTGCATATTGAAAGGTTCCGTCACTACGGGCGACTGGAGACTTCCCTTCTGAAAGTGAACAGCTCAGGGGAAGTGAAGGGAAGCCACCCCGGCCCAGCAGCGGCTCCCAAAATCAGCCAGTCCCTCCCCAACAGACATATCTAGGACAATGCCCTGGAGAAAGGTGGGGGTACACCCAGTGGTGGGAGTTAAATAATTTAACAACTGTTTGTTTGCAATCACCATTTTAACAACCGGTTCTGCCGAAGTGGTGCGAACCGGCTGAATCCCACCATTGGGTACACCTGCCTTTGCAAAATGTAATTTTAAAAACATAAAGGTGCAGCTAAATGCCAAAGCTCACGGCTGGTGCCGCTAAGTAATGACATTTTAAATACTACGGTATGATTTTGGTATATTTCATTTAGTTTTATTGTTCTTTGTTTTATTGTTATTGTATTTTATTGCACTTTGCAAGCTGCCGGAATCGCTAGTGGGGTGTGGGTTTTCTGATGCCAGCCACAGATGCAGGCAAAACGTCAGGAGAAAATGCTACTAGAACACGGCCATGCAACCCAGAAAACCCACAACACACTATTGCCTTGAATATGATACAGAGAGGCAGAATATCAATATTTCTAACAAACAAACAAACAAACAAAATAATAAATGAGCCCTGGTGAGATTACCAGTTGAATACGGACCAGTTATTGTTGATTGACCCAGGCAGGCAGACCAGATGGACGGACGGACGGACAGAGGAGAGGAGAGGAGAGGAGAGGCGAGGCGAGGCTGCAGCGTTTGGGACTCTTTAGTTTGGAGAGGAGATGTCTGATGGGGGATATGATCGAATCTATAAAATTATGCATGGGGTATAAAATGTTCACAGAGAGAAATTTTTCTCTCTTTCTCACAATACTAGAACCAGGGGGCATCCATTGAAAATGCTGGGGGGTAGAATTAGGACTAATAAAAGGAAACACTTCTTCACGCAACGTGTGATTGGTGTTTGGAATATGCTGCCACAGGAGGTGGTGATGGCCACTCACCTGGATAGCTTTGAAAGGGGCTTGGACAGATTTATGGAGGAGAAGTCAATCTATGGCTCCCAATCTTGATCCTCCTTGATCTCAGATTTGGAAATGCTGCTTAGCTAGACCAAAAGGTGCTTTCGGGGCAGCAGCCGCGGGAGAGAGCCATTTGATTTGCACCTCCTGCCCTGTGAGCTCCAGAAGAAGGCACCCTGTGGTGGAGCCCACTGCGAGGAGTAGCAGAGAGCTGGACTAGATGGACTCTGGTCTGATCCAGCTGGCTTGTTCTTATGTTCTTATAGACAGACAGACAGACAGACAGACAGACAGACAGATCATTTTCCTCTGCATTCAAACTGGGTCAACCCAGCGGGTGTTTTGTCCACTGCTCAGGCCTGCTGCACCTTCTGACCAAGAAGGTTTTCTCGCAGCTGTTTCTAATGCCGCTTCCCCCGAGGACACCCCGGCCCCCTTTTCTTCACAGCTGTTTTTGTAAATATTTGAAACGGCTCCATCCCAGGCCCCCTTACCGATCCCCAAACCCCTCCTTCATACAGTGGGGAAAAGTTTGATTCCAAGCTGACTTACCCATCGCAGGAAGCAAAGTTATTCCTTTAAGCACCCAGACAACTGGACGGACTTTGGAGACTCCTTTGCCAACTAGGCATCTTGCCCTTCTTGCGTCAGTGGCGGGAAGAGCTGAGGATACCTGGTCAGAAGACAGCTGGGATCCTCTGTGGCCAGGACAGGGTAGTGGGAAAGGCCAGGACGGTTGGGGAGACCCCCACTGCTCTTCTCATCTCCCTTCCCCTGGGTGGAACTGGGCGCCGCTGGTGGGGCCAGACAGCATCCCTGGGCAGAGGGCAGGGAAGGAGAGAAGAATGCCACTCCAGGGGTGTCCCATCTGCCTGTCCCCCCCACCACCCTGTGACATGCAGGTCCCCACCCCCCTCGCTCCAGAGGCAGCTTTTGAGAGGAGGGGCTTGCCCAGAATCCACCCCACCCCAGATAAATCAGCCAACAGGTGCACCTGTTCCATCGCTGGCATTCGCACAGGGGCGCGTGAGCCGGGGCCGCGTTTAAAACAGGAACCGGTCCGGGAAGGGCCACGGAGGGGGGTCTAAAAAAAGACCAAAGCAGATGGAAAGGGGCCAAGATTCCGTCCCACGTGGGAGAACCGAGCGGCTGCCAGCTCAGAGCCGGGGCAGGCAGAGTGATGTCTTTGAGCCAAGCAAGAGAAGTGGGCTTTGGGGGGGGATATTCGTCCCGTGGCCCCTCTTCTTTCGCTTGCTGAAGGAATTGATTCGGCTGTGAAACAATCTTTGCGCATTCCTCTTGGCGTAGATTTTTCCGCTCTTGAAACTGGGCACACCTTTGTTTTGTAAAGTTTGGAAATGTGTAGGCAGTGGTGGGATCCAAAAATTTTAGTAACAGGTTCCCATGGTGGTGGGATTCAAACTGTGGCGTAGCACCAATGGGGCTGGGCAGGGCACAACAGGGGGCGTGGCCGGGCATTCCGAAGCCGAGGGGCATTCACGGCGGCGAGGGCTTTGTGGCAAGGACGCGAAGACCAGCTCGCTTTGCCCGGTCCTAAGAGCGAGAAGCAATTACATGCAGGCGCGGGCACCCACGCACGTCGGTGCACCCCCTGCTAGACTGCTTCAAGTTCTGCGCGGCCTTCCACTGCTGAGAGGAGGGGCGTAACTAAGGCAAAAATCCGCGTGGCAAAATCACCCATTAGTAACCCCCTCTAGAAGCACACAAATTGTGTGTGTGTGTGTGTGTGTATTATTATTATTATTATTGTGTATTATTATTATTATTATTAT
>NW_025949927.1:0-10694 GCF_021028975.2 Sphaerodactylus townsendi
CCCATCGCCCGGGTTATGGAATGCAGTCAAGGCCAGGCGGCTGTCCCACTCATCAACACCATTGAATCCTTTACACTCTGCCTCCCTTAAAAAAGACTTCTCCCCCCCAGGTTTGTGCGGAAAGGTGCGATGGAAAGCAGAAATGAGGGCGGGGGCGTCAATATTTTCGGAATAAACCCATTGATTATACCCAGAGGAATATCCCACCCAAGAGACTAAATATTGCAAGCGTTTGCGATTAAAATGAGAGTCCAGGATGGCGTCAATTTCGTAATGCTTGTGGCCATCAATTATAGTTGGTGGGGGTCTCTCCGGCGGGTCGTGCCAGGCATCGGAAACGGGAGCCTCCTTGAGCAAACTGGAATGGAAGACAGGATGGATATTACTTAGAGAATTAGGCAAGTCCAATCGGGCAGTGACATCATTAATCACTTTAGTAATCTGAAAAGGTCCCACGAATCGTTTGCCCAGTTTTGAAAATTTATGCACGTCTCTGAGATTTTTGGTAGACAAATACACCCAGGCGCCCACACGTAAAGGGAAATCCGAGCGGTGCTTATCCGCTTGAAGTTTTTGGGAGTCTTTAGCCTGCTGTAAGGCGGTCTGGACCATTTTCCACCCCTCGGCCAGAGATGAAATCCACTGTTGAAACTCCGGAGGATTCAACGCTTCCGCAGGTAGTTGCAGCAACGGAGGGAAGGATCGACCAGACACAATTTCGAAGGGGGTTTTTTTTGTACTGCTATGAACCGCATTATTATAGGCGTATTCTGCAAACGGAATTAACTCGCACCAATTGTCTTGGTGGTAGTTGGTGTAACAACGTAAATACTGCTCCAGGGTTCTGTTCGTTCTCTCTGACTCACCGTCACTTTGAACGTGGTAGGGGGCGGCAATTGCCGGGGCGGTCCCCAACAAACCCAGAAAAGCTTTCCAGAACTTTGAAATGAATTGGGGCCCGCGGTCGGAGACCACCTTAACGGGGGCGGAGTGTAGACGATAAATATGCTGAATGAACAGACGCGCTAACTTAGGAGCGGAGGGGATGGAAGCACATGGGATGAAATGGGCTTGTTTAGAAAATAAGTCCACCACCACCCACAAGACCGTGTTGCCTTGACTTTCTGGCAAATCCGTAATAAAATCCATGGAGATGACTTCCCAGGGGCGGGAGGCCACCGGGAGAGGCTTCAACAGACCATGGGGTTTTCCTGGAACGGTTTTGGCTTCCGCACAAACAGAGCAACCTTTAATATATGTCTCAATGTCCTTGCGCGTCGCGCGCCACCAAAATTGACGGCGGGCCAAATGCAGAGTTTTTAGGAAGCCAAAATGTCCAGCCGAGCGGGCATCATGACAGGCCTCGAGAACCTGCTTACGGAGGGGGGGAGGCACGTACCAACAATCCCCCCGCCGCCAAACACCATTCTCCAGGCGCAATTGGGAGTCACCTTCCTCCGCTGGTGGCTCGCGCAGCCCCGCCTCCTCGAGTTCTCGTAGGAAAGGAGAGACCAGGCTGGGAATGGGTGGAGAAGGAGGAGTGGACGTCTGAGATCGAGTGACAGCCAGCCCCAATTGGGAGGGGGAGAGAACAGTGCGCGGAATATCCCGTAAGGCAGCTCCCCCCCCCTCCCCGGGTAGGCGCGAGAGCGCATCAGCCAGTTTATTGGTTTTTCCGGGGAAAAAATGGACAGTGAAAGAGAAACGAGAAAAGAAATCGGCCCAACGGAGTTGTTTTGCGGACATCTTGAGGGGGGTGGAGAGGGCGGCCAAGTTCTTGTGATCCGACCAAACTTGAAAGGGGTGTTTAGCCCCCTCCAGCCAGTGGCGCCAAGTGGAAAGTGCTACTTTGATGGCCGCAGTCTCTTTATCCCCTACAGTCCAGTTGAGCTCAGCACCGGAGAATTTCTTTGATAAATAAGCACACGGAACCAGCCTATCATCTTTATTTCTCTGCAACAGGGCTGCTCCAAGCGCTTTGTCCGAGGCATCCACGTGAACCACAAACGGAAGATCTGGGTCAGGGTGTTTTAGGATAGGTTCGGTAGTAAAAGCTGATTTTAAAAGCTGAAAGGCTGTCTGACATTCTTTAGACCAAGAAAGGGGGGCCCCGGGCTTGGCAGCCTGTGGATCTTTACCCTTAGTGCGTAAGAGGTCTGTGAGTGGGAGAGTCAGTTCAGCGAATTGGGGTATAAAGTCACGATAGAAATTAGCAAACCCTAGGAAAGATTGGAGTTCCTTTCGATTGGTAGGGGCAGGCCATTGGAGGACTGCGTCAATCTTAGCAGGATCCATTTTTAGCCCCTCGGAAGAGATCCGGTAACCCAAATAGTCGATAGAGGTTTGGTGGAAACAACATTTAGAAAGTTTGGCAAAGAGGGAGTTGTTGAGCAAGCGTTTCAATACTTCCCGAACCAATGCTTCATGCTCTTCCATGGTTTGTGAATAAATTAAAACGTCATCTAAGTACACCACTACTCCCTTGTATAATAAGTCTTGGAGAACTTCGTTGATAAGGGCCATAAAAGCTCCGGGGGCCCCACTTAGTAAAAATGCGTCCCTTGCCCAATGCATCTAAAAGGTCCTTGATTAATGGCAAAGGGTATTTATTGGACAGGGAAACCGCATTGAGTCCTCGGTAATCCGTGCAGAGCCTTAAAGACCCATCCTTTTTTTTAACAAACAATACAGGAGCAGCATGTGTGTGTTTGGTAGCCCGCCGTATGAACCCGCGAGCGAGGTTCTTGTCTAAGAAGGCACGAAGTTCCTTCTCCTCATTGGGACTCATGCGGTAGATTCTACCTTTGGGCAGTTGCGCCCCTGGCTGTAATACGATTTTGCAGTCAGTGTCTCTATGGGGTGGCAATTGATCGCATTCTTGCTCCTGAAATACTCTGGCCAAATCTTGGTAAGCCGGTGGAATGCCGGTAGAATCGGGAGCAATTAGAGCGTGCATCGCTGATGAAGCCAGGGGGGGGGTATGTCAGGAGAAGGTGAGTTTTCCCCCCAATTCATGTGTTCTCCGCAGGGAGGGTCAGTGAATTCTAAGATCCTTTCTTTCCAAATGAATTTTGGTTCATGCAACAACAACCACGGCATGCCCAGAACTATGGAGTGTTTGGCCACCGGTGCGAGAATAAAACTAATTTTCTCCCAATGGTCAGCGCAGCGGAGGAGGACCGGTTGCGTTTTGAACTGGGCCGGTCCTTCGACCCCGAGAGGACTGCCGTCCATTTGGGTGAACAGTATGGGCTTAGCCAGGGGGACTCGGTCTAGTCCAAGTTCCTCCGCCACCTGGGGCCGCATTAAACAATGGGAGCACCCAGAATCTACAAGGGCTGAGGCTATAATACGAGTATGCTTAGCGGGGTTGGCCAGAAACGCTTGAATCGTAATGGGAGCGCTGCCTTCACTCACCGCATCTGGAGTCGAACCCATATCCATGGGGGCTGAAGAGAGGCAAACAGCTGCTTCCCCCTCCTCTGGGTCGCCTTCGGTAACTGCCTTAGACGAGCCCGTTGGGGGCGGCCCGGATTTGCGTGGTGGCTTGGCAGATGGGGTGCGCGCGGCCGGAGCGGTTGGCTTCTGTTTTTTCGGGCAGTTGGCGGCTAGATGACCCGGTCCACCGCAGTAAAGACACAATCCCAGACGGCGACGGCGCTCGGAGGTGGTCTCGGTAGAGGCTGCTGGGCTTGGCTTGGGAGTCGCAGCAGTGGTCGTAGCGGCGGGTTTTGGGCGTGGGCGGCCCCCGGCACGAGCGTAATCCAAACGAGACGCCACTTGGGATCCCAAGTCGATCCAATCAGCAATAGTGCGGGGGATCCGAATTAGAAACACCGTTTCACGCAGTTTGCCGTCGACAGCATCCGAGAAGTATTCACATTTCATGCGCTCAGGCCACTCAGGAGGGAGTCGAGCAGCCGCCGCACGAAATTCACGGGCAAATTCTGCAAACGAGCGGCTGCCTTGCTGAATAGATTTGATGGTGCGGATGGCTTCATTTTCAGCACCCGGATCTTGGAAGCGAGCCCTTAAGGCTTGGAGGAACGCCGGCACCGTGCGAGTATCCTCATCTTGCAGATTCAAAAGAGTCACAAACCAGTCGGCTGCCGCTCCATCTAAGACGGAACCGATGTCCCGTATTTTTTCACGTTCAGACCGGTACAAATCGTCATAGTCCTCCATGTGGGCATCGAGTTGTAGGATGAAGTAGGGAAGTTTGGAAGCGGTTCCATCGAAACGGGCAGGTATTGGAGGTCTGTAATATCCTCTCTCCACGGCCCTCGGCGCCCGCTGGGGCGGCGGTTGCGCAGGTTGAGGCAGCGGCGCAGGGAGGGCCGGAATCGGTGGAGGTGGGGGTACCAACGCCAGTGCCGCTGGTGTTCTGGTGGGAGCCGGTCCTTGGAAGGTGGCAGATGCGCGAGTAGCAGGACCCAGCAGCGTCGCCCCTCTGGCGTTGGCTGTACCAGTGACAGCGTAGACTCCAACTTGGGGCATCTTGTCCTGCTGCTTCTTCAGTTCCCTCTCCAAGGCGGCTAAATCTCTCTCCTTGCGAGTCAAGGCATCCTGGTGCGCATGCAAAGCTGCTTTCTCTCGTTCCAGTTTGGCCAGTTCGTCTCGTTGAACAGCTGCAGTTAGTTCACTTTGCGTACGCAAGGCCTTAACGCTTTCGCGTTGACGCTGTAAGTCCAGTTTGGAGTGTTCCAGGACTTTATCATGGACTGATAGGTTCTGCACATATTGCCGTTGCAGCGCGTCTTTGGCACGGTCCAATTCGAGTTGGATTTCTTTGCGCTGCTGTTCCCGGTCTCTTTGCAGGTTTTCACGCTCTTGCTGCAGCTGCTCTCGTTCCTCTTCCCATAGCTGGCGTTCACGGGCCCATGCTTCTTGGGCATCTCGCAGTCGGCCCACTTCCTCATCCCAGCTCTCTTTGGATGGGAGGGGGAATAGATCCGGATGGGAAGGCAGGCTTTCTTCGGATTCCTCTTCATCAGAATGTAGGACCTCGTGCCCACCGGCGGCTCCACGGGGCACCTCAGGTGCAGCTGCTGATCCGGGATCTGGGGGGTCCGATCGGAAGGTGGTCCGGATCGGAAGGGGGTCCGATCGGAAGGTGGTACGGATACCCCTCCCAATCCCCAATATAGTCCCGGTTTCAACGGTGGTCTTCGGACGGGCCCCAGTGCTATGCCATGGTGGATTCTTGGGAGCATCACCAAAATACGAGTCCAGGAATCGTTCAATGGACTCCTGTGTTGCCGCATGAAAGGTGGTCAGACCCGTCTCTTCCGTGACAGGTTGCATCTGAGGTTTGTAATCCACACGGAAACGGGCAGATACCCGATCCACAGGCGCTCGATCCATAGACAGCGCCCCAAACGACTCATGCAGGTCCACATGATCGTCTTCTCGTCCCTCGTCCCAACGGAGTAAGGGAAGACTCGTGTTGATACGAGGACGGGAAAGAGTTACCAGCGAGACCCGTTCTCCCGCCGGTTCCTCCAAATCCATAAGGGAAAGCCCGGAGCCCTCTTTGGGGGCTACCGCATCTTCCACAGATTCAGGAATATTCAACCTCTCCATGCCAAGACACCAGAGGTCCGCTGCACTGGGAAGATAGATGAACTAGGATTCCTGCCACAATGTAAGGAATTCCATAGAAGCAGAAATAAAAGGCTTTTTTGGTGTAAAAGACCGTTTATTCAGACATCCTAGAAAGCTCACGTACACGACGTGGCAGGAATAAAGTCTCCCGCCAGAAGCACAGGTTATAACTCTGTCCATCCCATTCCCCCTCCCGGATTCCCATGGGAACGGAGTTCTCATCTCTCTCGCAGAGATAAGGTCTCCGCCAGAGTCTCCGCCGCAGATGCTGGCCCATCGCCCGGGTTATGGAATGCAGTCAAGGCCAGGCGGCTGTCCCGCTCATCAACACCATTGAATCCTTTACAAAAATCCTCTGTCTCCGCCATACCACAAAAACATGTATTCTGGATAACCTGTCTATGAGAGTATCTTCCTGCTAACATGGGTCGAATCCCCACTTGAAATTTGCACGCAGATCCAAACCTCTTCGTTGTGAAACTGTGTCCTCTTCATCGGAATTTCTCCCTCCCCACCACAGCGAGCACACAGCAGACACACCCGGTTGCAGAACTCTTAGCAATCCCCACTACCAGGCGAGCTCGCTTCGCTGGTCTCCCCTGATTGGCTAGGGTGCCTTGATGGGGTGGGACCTTTTCCCACTGCAGAAACGTACATTATAGGGCCGTGATTTAAAAAACCAGCATGTAAAAGTTTAACGTTTAACTGTTTAACTGTGCAAACAGTCAATCGTTACCTGTGTAAACCATGAACGATTCAAAGTTACGCGTTTGACTGTTTAACGTTTGCATCCCCTTCTGCTGGCCGACTGCAAAAGCGGAAATGAAACCAAGGAAAGGCTGCATGTGCATCGCAGTGCTGATTGGTTGCCCAAATTCTGCGTCACACTCCAGGGTGGGAAACGAGTCAGGGTTTCAACCCTCATCCCTCCCCTGGGAGCAGCTCTGAACCGTGTTAATGGGGTCTGTGCCACTTGCAACCAGGTCCTGCCGGAACGCGGATTAACGGGGAAAACGAGAGCCAGAAACGGAATCTGCCACGCAATCAATGGGGAGGTCGTCCCTCAAACCTGGTTAGTTTGTGTTCTGAAACCTGGCTAAGACGGTAGTGGGGATTCGACCTAAGGCAACTGCATGATTTGAAACAAAGAACTATAAAGGCTGGTCTTTGGTTGCAAAATGTGATGCTGCACAGCTGACAGGCTCTATTGTGCTCCTTTCAGCAGCACATATACTAAAATCTGAACATGCTCTGTTATGATCTAATTTAAACAATATGAGGGAGAAAATTTGGAGCCCAGTATTGTATGCCTGTTGGTTGAGGCATCAGAAATGTATACTCAGTTATGGAGTTTTGGACTAACCTGGATGGTCCCATGAGGGTCATCTGAAACTGGGATTTCCACCCTCCCCCAACAGGAGTAAGAAAAAACAAAAAACTGTTGTGATGTCACCTCTCTCGAGAATCTCTGGATTCCTAGATTTGGGGATTTCTGGAAAGGATTGATGCCAGTTCCAAGGAAAACCTGTAAATGAGGTTGTGACGGACTGCAGATTAAGAGTAAATTTTAACATGCAGTTCTGTCAGAGAAAAGGAATTTAAAGAGTTAACTCGGAACTCCACCTGATTGCAGAGGCATGGCTGGGCCAGAGTGTGCCTGGTGCACACTTTGTGTTTTCCACCGCCCCCCTCCGTGGTGCCCCCCTCCACGGCAGCACCCTCCCCCATCTGACTTACTGCCCACTGTTCTTCATCTGGCATCCTTACACTCTTATCTTCCTGAGGTAGTGCAGGCTGGAGAAGCAGCCAGTTCCTTTCAGGCCACAGCATGGTGGGAACTATACTTCCCATGAGACCTTGCGAGCCCCAAGGTCTCATGGGAAATGTAGTTCCCACCAGGCCGTTTTCAGCCTGAAGGGAACAGGCTGTTTCTCCAGCCTGCATTGTTTATCAAAGATAAGTGTGGGGAGGCACCATGGAGGGCATAGCGTGGGAGGAATTTTCCCCCAAGTGCACGCCCAGTGCAACACATACCCCCGGTCCCCTGGTATCTCCGCCTCTGCCTGATTGGCTACTGTAGCTGTATAAAAGGCCAGAGGGTGGTTGTTTGTGAGGAGAGGGAAAAAGGAGAGAGCTTTGGTTCTCAAGAGGCTGGGTAGCCAGTTTTTGGTGAAGGACTAGAAAGGCCTGGCTGAATGTGAAACCTGAGCCAAGGTCCTAAGGAAACATCGAGGCCTTCTGCACTGTAAGATTCGACCTTAGTTTGATGTAGGTTCGACCTGGGAACTCCACACAGCCATAGAGTTCGACTCATGTCTGTCTCTGCTCCCCTGCTTCTCACCATCAAATTTTCGAGCTCAACTGGGAGGTACGACTTTTTGCTGAACCCAGGTTACACTCAAGCCGAAGCCGGCACAGTGCGGAATCTCCCTTGCCTCGACTCTCCCGGCCAGCCAATCACAGTGCACTATTTTGGCCATGGACAGAATGGGAGACTCGCAGCGGCGAAAAGCACACCTTCAAAAAAAAACCCTTCTCAGGCACGAAGCAATGGCTCAGCTCTGCTCGTTCTGCTTCGACAGAGAAGGCTCGTGAAAATGCACATTCCCACCAGTTTGTGACAGGCAGGAAATCGGCGCTTTGTGACGTTGTCACAACGTAGCTCCTACGTGGCAAAACGAAAAAAGGAACTCGCACACACGTTTCCCACCATAGAACGGCAGCCAATCGGGAATGAGGAGCAAAAGACGCGAGGAGATAACCCCGCCCTCTGAACTCAGGTCCGGAGAGACGACCCGGCTGCTGTGTGGAATAACAGAAGAGTCGAGCTCAGGTAACGATTTCCACAGACACGAGTCGAACCTAGGTCGCCTCTGCTGTGCGGAAAGCCTCATCATCACAAGGGCAATACCTAATTCACACGTAGGACTTGTTTGTACGTCTCTGCAGAGAAACCGCTTAGATATGGAACAGTGACGTCTCTGAGGGTGTGTGTAATTAACAGAATCAGGAGTGGGTTTTCACGTGGAATACCCCAGAGCCTGCTCGGAGAAGCCCAGTGTGCCTCTCTTTTAGTGACTGGAGTTGGATATTTAAGTATCAGTCAAGTTCTGTAAAGGAAAGATTTTCCCTGCGAAAGAAGTTTAGTAGAAAGAAGTTTTGTTAAAACTGAGTCAGAGACCTGTCTGGAAACTCTAATAGAACCTCTGAAGCAACTAAAGTGTTTAGTAAAGTATTCCTGCCAGAGAAAAAGAAAAGTTTAATTATTTCTGTAACTTATTTTACTATGAATCTATAAATAAACGTTTCATCTTTGTTTGACCGTTAATAAGCCCCAGGAGTCATTTAAGAGTGCTCCACTCCAGACTGGTAAGAGCAGTCAGTTTTAGTCAGAAATGTAAAAATCCCCTCATAGAGCTGTCAGCATCCCCAAGTGTTGGCAGTTAGAATAAGGCTGACAAGAACTCCTGAGGGGCCTTAGGTGTGAGCCTGCTTGGGCCACACTACCCAACCATTACAGATGTCATACCATCATCGATGGCTGTCCCTCCCATGTCCCCACCCCCATGGCACTCTTCTTAATTGTGAGGAAATAACAATTTGGAGAGGCCAGCCACTGAGTGTGCCCCCCCATTCCATGGGTTCTCCATATCATCGAGACCCTCCCCCCATTCCATGGGTTCTCAGTATCATCGAGACCCACTGTTTCCCCCCTCCTTTTTTAGGAGGATTAAGTTGAGTTTAAGTTAAATAAGGCTTTTGTGAGATGCCTTCCTTAGGAAGTAACTGCTGTTTTTAATTGTATTTACGATGGTTTTATGGTTTTATGTTGTACACCGCCCAGAGCCCTTCGGGAATGGGGCGGTATATTAAATTTAATAATAAAAATAATAACAACAACACTAATACTAATGCTAATACTAATGCTAATACTAATGCTAATACTAATAATAATACTAATACTAATACTAATACTAATACTAATACTAATAATAATAATAATAATAATAATAATAATAATAATAATAATAATAGAGAATACTAGTATATCTGGTGACCCAGGTATTGTCATTATGGAGAAAAGTGAAGCATTGCCTTGAGAGATCAGAGGTTAAAGATTTCATCTGCTTGCCCTAACGTTAATTAAAGCTGCATTAAAGTGCCCAGACCCTTATTGAAGAAAGGCGAATTCATCAAGGCTGCTAAAGAAAAAAAAATTATTACTAAAGTCCAGTATTTTCAGTGTTATAAAGCTCAACCTAATGATTTCCAAATGGGTTGCCGTTAGTATCTGTTGTGATTCTACGAGAAAGTTTATGTCCAAATAATACACTTTATTTTGTCACAGTTTTTTGGGTTTTTTGTCTTCAACTTTTTATTTTGCCTGACTCTTACATGGCGAAACATGCCACTGCGGTAGCATAGGGTGCAACTTTTTCTCAAGTATTGGATATATTTATAATTGTTCTCATAGAGAATGGAGATGTTTATTTAAATTCCATAAATACCACAAATAGCACAGCTCCTAGGCTAAATAAGTTGCAAATTATTCCCATCATGCTATTACATCAGCCAAAGAAGTTTAAACGTGATGTGAAAGCAAATATGGCTTACATTTCAACTCCTCCAAAATTTCCATCCTGCCCTTCCCCTCCAAAATACTCCCATAAAAACATACATTGGGCTTCAAAAGTTCCAGAAATGTTATATCTTTATGTGTCACAAATCTCAGACTAGTAAAGACCTTCAAAAGTGACAAACAGGCATCTGTTGTGTATGTGTGTGTGAGTGCATGTGTTAAATGCCATCAAGTGACTTCTGATTTATGGTGACCCTATGAATTAATAACCTCTAAAATGTCCAGTCTTTAAGGAATCAGGTCTTGCAACCCAAGGGCCATGGCGTCCTTTTTTGAGTCAATCCACCCATACAACTTGACTTCTTCGCATCTCTTGCCGGGAGTTGCTGGTGACTATCCAAGCAATACCAACCGCTCTGTGCCTTCAGAGATCACAGATAGGCCTTGGGCTTGCTAAGGCTGATGGGTCTAGGTCAGTGGTGGCGAACCTTTGGCACTCCAGATGTTATGG
>NW_025949928.1:0-10689 GCF_021028975.2 Sphaerodactylus townsendi
GCACCTGGACTGTTAAGGCATTTGCAATCTCAGATCAAAGAGGATCAAGATTGGTAGCCATAAATCAAGATTGGTAGCCATAAATCGACTTCTCCTCCATAAATCTATCCAAGCCCCTTTTACTGGAAGCTATGATTCAAATTCAAATATGAAGAATTAGTTCTGTCCTCTGCAAACTCACCTTGTTAAAACAAAGCTATGTCTTTTTAATGCCAACCTTTAGACAAAAGGAGCCATAATTCACAAATTTTGTGTATTTCATTTATATCTGAAATGTCAACAAAGGTAATTTGATTGATTTTTTTTTGCAGCAGCAAGCCTTTATTGGCATAGAAATTTGATTGATTTTTATGATTGATTTCTATGATTGATTTGATTGGTTTAGAACTCAGACAGTGACTGGTTTTTAGATAACACAACAAGAGGAGAATGTGAGCAGTGAAGGAACCATCCAAGATCTGACACCGTCAAATCCATGATGACTCACTGTCCTCTGCTAAAAGACCCAGATGCCCTACAGCCTCATTTAATCAGAGCAACAGGCTGATTAAAAACTTGGGAGAGGAGAAGTTTCACTTAACATGGAGTTGCACATCCAATAAAAGCTGCACAGAAACTTGAAGTGTTCAAGACAATGAGAGAAGACAATCCCTGAAAAACATCTGTTGGTAGAAACAATGGCATAGTAGGTGATTAATGGCCATTTGGCTAGGATAGAGTCCCTTTAGTGTTGTAATTCCTGGAAACATGAATATGCAGTGCTGAAGTTCAAAGCATAAGTTTGCCAGGTCCCCTCTGGCCATTGGCAGGGGATCGGAGGGTAAGATTGCTAGCTCAGGGTTGGGAAACTTCTGGAGGTTTGTGGGTGCAACCTGAGGAGGACGTAGAATCATAAGCTGTTTCTGCACGGGTGGAAAACAACACCCTAGGGACGGTAAAAACACCGTCCCTAGAGTGCTGTTCACACAGCTGGCGCTGCTGCATTACAGCAACACCATGCTTGCCCCACTCCAGTGGAGCGAAAACGCTTCTTTTGAACCTCACTCAGGGAGCAAGGTTTTTCAAAAGCAGCGTCTTCCACCCACTGCCGTGCGAATGGCAGTGGGTGGAAGGTGGCGTTTTCCCCACGCTGGCCCCAAATGCCTGCTTACATCCTCCTGACTTCCGTCACTCTGTGGAGGCCAGGGGACATGCCTCCTGGCCTTCATCCCTGCAGTCATTGCTCTGGCCATGGGGGGGCGGTGTCCCCTGGCCTCCACAGAGCGACGGAAGCCAGGAGGAGGTAAGGAGGCATTTCGGGGGCTGCACGGCTGTGTGGAGCCTGCTCCACCAGCTGCGCAGCCAGCGGGGCCGTTGGGCTTGCACCAGGGCTCCCCCACACTCCGAGGCAGTATATTCCACTGTCAGGAAGTTCTTTCTAATGTTTAGGTGGAATTTCTTCTCCTGTACTTTGAATCCATATCTCGTTGTCCTAATCTCTGGAGCAGCAGGAAACAAGCTTGCTTCCTCTTCAACATGACATCCTTCAAATATGTAAGCTACCAGCTATCCCATCACCCCTTAACCTTCTCTTCTCCAGACTAAACATTCCTAGCTTCCTAAGCTACTCCTCATGGGGCATCAAACCCAGACCTTTTACCATTTTGGTCACCTTCCTCTGGACCTGTTCCAGCTTGTCAATATTTTTTTGGTGGGGAGGACCTCAGCGGGGTACAATCCCATATAGTCCACCCTCCCAAGCATATATTTTCTCCAGGGGAACTGATTTCTGTAGTCTGAAGATGAGTTGTAATTCTAGGTGTCTCCAGGGCCCCCTCCGCACACACAAAATAATGCGTTTTCAAACCACTTTCACAACTGTTTGCAAGTGGATTTTGCCATTCCGCACAGCTTCAAAGAGCACTGAAAGCAGTTTGAAAGTGCATTATTCTGCATGTGCGGAATGAGCCCAGGTCTTACCTGGAGGCTAGTATGCTTACCTAAGCAATAGATTTGGCCATACAGGGCCAGATCTACATTTTTGAAGAGGAGCAAAAGTACAAAATGACACTCCCATATATTATATGCATATTTTTCTTCATATATACACAGATAATCAATGTATATTATCAACAATTCTTGTAAATTATAAATTATGTTAACCTCCATGAAATGTCAATGAATAATTACACTTTTACATTGTTTTATCTATCTGTAATGTTTGAATATTCTCTCAATCTTTCTCCACAAACAAATACCCAAGCCAATAAGAACATTTTTCAGCCTAGCCGTTTCCCAGACATATTTTTTTTAAATACAGCACACATAATTTTGACATGGGAAACACCAAACACACCTCACGCTTCTTTGCAGCCTGAGAAAGTCCAGTCCGAGAAAAGCTTTACGTGGTAATTATTCTGCTAGAAGCTGAACTGACTACATTGAAGCTACTGTCTCTGGAAAAGACTCACTAGAAAAGACAGCAATGCTAAGAAACGTTCAAGGCGGTAGGAAAAGAGGAAGACCCATCATGAAATGGGTTGACTCAATCAAGGAAGCCACGGGCCTCAGTTCACAGGATCTGGTCAAGGTGGTCAATGGAAGGATGTTTTGGAGGTCAGAAGATGGCACATAAGACACATGTTCTGTTCTTCTCTCTCCCCCCCCCAGAGGCGCAGCAAGGCAGAAATGCCCGGTGCAGTGGTGTGTCCTCCGCCCCTGCCACGCCAACATCTGCCCTCACCATGCCTCTAGGAACACTCCCCCTACCCCGCCCCTTGGCAGAATGCCCCTGGTGAATGGGCACTTCGCCATGCCCCCCCCCCAGGGGCACGCACTTAAGCAGTACCCCCTGTCCCCTTGGAGCTACGCCTCTGTCTCCCCGACACTGCTTTCCAAGGTGTAAGATCAGATGAGGGGCAGATTTGCTCATGGCCTTTGGCAAAGCCAAGCATAACACCACTTGCAGATATAAAGAGGTAGGGAACAGCCAAAGGAAGAGCCTATTCTCTTCTCCTCTGCCCAATTCAACCCTGATAGGCCTGGACATCTCCTGGAATTACAACTGATCTCCAGATTCCAGAGATCAGTTTCCCTGGAATTCACTGGAATGGAAACAGGAACCAGGTTAGCCAAACCCCAACAATAACTTGCCACAGCACAAGGAAGCGTATTAAATTGATGAACTGTAATAACTATTACTCATATACTAGTCAGCAATCAATGAACAGAAATCATATGAAATGTCCAATAAATACTGTTAACACATAGTCCGTTTCTACTCATTCATAGTCCATTGAAAGAATAAGTCAAGGCGTGATGGGACCTCGGTCCACTCACCACGCTACCAAAATGTGCAAATAGCCGGGAGAAGAGCTGAGCAGGTTGAAGATGCGAACATTTCATATGATTTCTGTTCATTGATTGCTGACTAGTATATGAGTAATAGTTATTACAGTTCATCAATTTAATATGCTTCCTTGTGCTGTGGCAAGTTATTGTTGGGGTTTGGCTATATGGCTCCCTGGAATTCACTGCCTGAGAGTGTGGGGGAGTCTTCTTCTTTGGAGGTTTTTAAACAGAGGCTGGATGAACACATGTCAGGAGTTCTTTGATTGTGTTTTCCTGCATTGCAGGGGATTGGACTTGATGGCTTTTGGGGTCTCTTCCAACTTTAAAATGGCTGCTTCGGCAGATGATTCTTTGGCATTATACCCTGCTAGGGTCTCTCTCCTTCCCAAACTCGGCCTTCTCAGGCTTCACCTCCAAAATTTCCAAGAATTTTCCAACTTGGAGTTGACACCCCTAATCTCCAGAAGGGAAATTCTAGAAGGGTGGAGCCTGGAGAGGGCAGAGTTTGGAGAGGGCAGATTTTGTTGACAGAAAATGTAGTGATACTACACGCATAGACAGTTTTAAAGGGGGATTAGGCAGATACATGAAAGATAGGTCTATCAGTGGCTACTAGCCAGACTAGAGGGAGCCTCCATATTCAGAGTCAGTCGATCAGGTAGCAACCTCAGGGGAAGGTCTTGGCCTCTGTGTCCCATTTGTGGGTCTCCAGAGTAAATAGTTGACCACTGTGTGATGCAGCATGGTGTACTAGATGGATCACTGGTCTCATCCAGCAGGGGTCTTCTTGTAATCTAAGTTCTTATGAGGTGAAGCAGCTAACTGGGGAGGTAATGCCATAGACTCCACCTTCTGAAGTTGGCATTTTCTCCAGGGAAAATAAGAACATAAGAACTAGCCTGCTGGATCAGACCAGAGTCCATCTAGTCCAGCACTCTGCTTCTCGCAGTGGCCCACCAGGTGCCTTTGGGAGCTCACAGGCAGGATGTCAAAGCAATGGCCTGCTGCTGCTGCTGCTGCTCCTGAGCACCTGGTCTGTTAAGGCATTTGCAATCTGAGATCAAGGAGGATCAAGATTGGTAGCCATAGATCGACTTCTCCTCCATAAATCTGTCCAAGCCCTTTTTAAGGCTATTCAGGTTAGTGGCCATCACCACCTCCTGTGGCAGCATATTCCAAACACCAATCACACGTTGCGTGAAGAAGTGTTTCCTTTTATTAGTCCTAATTCTTCCCCCCAGCATTTTCAATGAATGCCCCCTGGTTCTAGTATTGTGAGATGATCTATGTTGTTGGGATTCTCCTGTAATTGATCTATGTTGTTGGGATTCTCCTCTAATTCCAGGAAAATTCCAGTCCCCACTTGGAGCTTGGCAAACCTGGAGTATGTTCTTGTATATTTACCACAAGGAAAAGACACATATACCCTATGGATATGGCCTAGGCCAACACCTTGTTTCCCAGAGTGGTCAAGCTGATGTCCCTACGACCAGGACACGAAGTTCAAATTTCCCCCATTGTTGCCTCCTTCAGTACTAGTATATAAGATATTCTGCCTCTAACCATGGAGGTGTCATCTGATAATTATGGCTAATAGACCCTGGACCTCTCCTTCACAAATTTATCTAATCCCCCTTTAAAGCCAATCAAATTAGTGTCTCCAACTGCATCCACTGCCAGTAAATTCCACTAGTTAATCATTGAGTAAATAAGTATTTACTTTTGTCTCTCTTGTAGCTATTGCCTATTGGTTGCGTCTGAGTTCTATTATGGGAGTGGGAGAAAAAAAAATACTCGGCATTCATTTTCTCTACCCCCTGCCCCTCCTAGCCAACTTTTTTATGAACTAAAAAGTCTTTCAGCTGTTCTGCCTAAGAAACGTTCTTTTGGCTGCCCTCTTCTGTCCTGGGTTCCATTCCAATCTGCTGGATGGTTTCATCAAATTGCACATTTTTGTTAGTGGATCAACAATTTGACAAATGAGGTCCTTAAGTACCCTCAGAAACAGGCAATCCCGATCCCATTATGTGTTCATTTTTAATTTGTTCGTTGGCCCTGAAATGTCATCTCTTGTCAACCTCTATAAAATTCAGTTTTTCTAATATCCATAGAAGTACATCCAGCGTAGGTAGCTGGCCCGCATTGAAAATGATACAAATAATTCTCGTTCTCTCCGTGTGCGTCTTATGCAATGGTGTTATTTTTCCTTACCAATCATTTTTATCCCTTTGTTATCGAAGGGCCAAACTGCCTTTATGGCTGGTTCCTTACTTGCTTTCATCACTTTTTAGATTTCCCCCCCCCAATAAGTCTTTCTATTCTTTTTGTCAACTTACATTTGTTCTGCATTAGTAAACACAGTAACAACAAATCTTCCAGGGTGAAATATCTGGGAAATAGCCACAAAGCAGTTCAGTAGCCATGGGGCTTCAGGATAGCAGGTTTTTTAATTTTCCCCATCGCAGTCTCCATCCCCCATGCGACTGGGGGAGGGGGGTTCTTTCCTTATTATCAACTAGCGGGGCCCAGCCACGCGTTGCTGTGGCAATTGTCCTTCTCATCACAGTCTACAACCCACACAGATGTCCATGCAGGTCCAATGATCCGCAGCATAGCCTTTTGGGGTGGTCAAATGGAATCCCTCTTTCCCTTTTCAATTCACATTGTTATATGGTGGTGTCTTGTTTTTGTAGTATAAGGTAACCCTTTCCATTCCACAACGGAACTGCCCAGAGTGCGAATCCCGCTGTCCATGAGGCTGGTTGACACGCACAGTCCTGGCTTGGGTAAGGCAGAACTGGGGCAAGCAGGCTATCCCAGTCAGGCAGCAGAGGCAGGGTGGTGAGGCATTCAGATCGAGGCCAGCTCACTGGGTTCTTGGAGGGCCATGTGCAAAAGAAGCGGAGCCAGTAGTGTTGGTTCGCCCCCACCCCGCGGATTTGCTTAGAAGAAAAAGGCAAACTCCAGCTCACTTTTAGAAAAAGAGAGCTGTGGCAAATATGGGTGAGGAAGTGGGTAAGTAGTGGTTGGATGTGAGGGAGGGCAGTGAGGTGTGTGAGGATGAGCTGGATGTGTATTGTGTGTGAGGCACAGAGAGTGAAAGTTACCTGCCTGTGAGGGGGGAACCCCACCTGACGTCTCACACGGCAAAGTGTGTATGTGTTTCACTTCCACTCGTATTACCTACCAGTATTACCTATTTACTGTTTTCACTGCTCCTCTCTGCCCACCTGCACGAACATTCTAAGCCCTCAGGCCACAGACAGACAGGCTGCACGAACATTCTAAGGGTGACAGTTAAACACAAACAGCTTCATGGCCTGGTGCGCCAGGAAAAAGACGTTTTACCTGGCTCAGGTATGGACTTTCAGTGATTTGAAGGTCCCATTACCTGCCCGCAACAGGGAGGAATGTCATGTGAAAATTTGGGGGCGATCTGTCCAGCTGTTTTGGCGTTAGGGAGTGACTAACAAAGTCACGGTTTGCTTTTTATATATATAGATATTCCCTCCTGTCCTATTGCCCTGAAGTGTTCTACTGTTTTATTTGACGAACTTTTAAAAAGAAAGAAAAAGAAACACTGTTGATACCAGGGCAAACAAGCCACGTGAAAAAGCTCGTTCGAAGACACGTGCTCTCCTTAATCTGTTTTATTATTTTTTTTAAATAGACATGTCATATCAAAACATAATCGAGAGAATGTGTCTTCTATAATTAATTATTTTACTATTCAGTTCAACATGGGCAGTGTGGCATATGCTTCACTACTTCTGTCCATGGTGAGTCGAGATTCTCAGTAGTGACACACAGAAGTGTCAGAATGGCCTTCATCCGGTGGGGGTAGAGGTGGGATCCAGCAGGTTCTCACCAGTTCCCGAGAGTGGGTTACTAATTATTTGTGTGTGCCGAGAGGGGGTTACTAATTGGGTCTGCTTTCCCGTTAGAAATTCCATTAGGTCCAAAAATCATAAAGTCCTGTTGTTTCCTATGTGGCTGGTTAGCGAAGGTAGAAAACGGGATAATTCTCCCTGTTGGGCTGTTTTAAAAGCATGTTTTAGAAATATGGTCAAGTTCCTGGTTTAAGGAAAGTATCCTTCTTTTGATTTCTAGAAATAAAATTAAGTATTTGAAAGTATTAAGTATTTGACAGGCAGTCAATTAGAGGAGAAGTAGTTGTTTCTGTTGGCAGTAGACGATAGGACTTGCTGCAATGAGTTGAAATTATGGACAGAAAGATACCAGCTGGAAATTAGGAACTTTTTTTTACAGTAAGAGTTTTTTACAGTAACAGAGAAATTATTAATGCCCCGCCCCTGAATGCCCCGCCCCGCCCCCGTTGTGCCCCGCCCAGCCCCATTGGCGCTACGCCACTGTTGGAATCCCACCACCATGGGAACCTGTTACTAAAACTTTTGGATCCCACCACTGGGTGGGGGGTGGGGGGATGCTCGGGGGGATGGATGCTTCTTCTCACCTAGGTGTCAACATCTCTTCTGTCTCTGCCAGTTGGCCTAGTGGGCCAACTTTTGGGCCAGGGGCGGGGGACAGGGGGATTTAAGCCCAAGCGTTGCTTGAGATTGTCAGAATTTTCTATGACTGTTTGATCTTTAGTATTTCCAATAAAGGCTATAGCTAATTGTCTACTGTTCTTTATTTTGGACTGGAGTCTGACATAGTGACACTCAGTGACACACAGTGACACTCTTCTGCTTTTTAAAAATAATTCTTTGCTGACCTCCAGGACTTTGCTTCCTAACCCCTGTGGCGTTATCTTCGATTTGGTGCTCCTTTTCCTAATCTGCATCATTTGCTCTATTTTAGCTTCCATTATTATAGATTGAAAGGGTTTCCACACCTCCTGAACGGTTTTTACCCTTCTTTATCTCCCTTCCAGCTTTCATTTGGTGAATTTGCTTATTTTCCAGAAGTTTCTGCTTCTGAACTCAAACATAGCTGTCTTGGAGTTTTTTGGCAAGCTTGCATTCACATATATGCTTTGATCGTTGTTCCCAGCTGGCACAACAAACATCTTACATCGTCTGTTGAGCATCCTTTGGAAGCAAGGGTAGTGTAGCCTTCCTTGCAGTTCAGTTCCTTGACCAATTGCTGAAAGGGCCAACTACTTAAAACACCTAATAATTTTGTCTTCTGATCTGAACACGCATTTGCCCTGCCAGCGTGAGGTTAGTAGAAGTCACCTGTGAGAGAGGGACTGAACAATTAGCTTGTTTACTCAGTACAGCATTATCTCTCATTCAAAATTACATGTATTGCTCTCTGAATTCCAGATCCTATGGTCAAAGTATATATTTAGAAAACTTATCTGTTCTGGGGCCGTGCCAGATCCCAGAGGTGACCCCGTCCATCTGCTCTCATAAGTTACATTCCAGTGCTCGAACAGCTGAATGGAGTGTTGGGGAGGGACTGTGACTCAGTGGTAATGTATCTGTCTGACATACGGAAGGTCTCCGGTTCAATTCCTGGAATCTCCAGTTAAAAAACAATGGTGGCATGTAATGTGAAAGACTCCTGCCTGAGCCCCTGGAGAGTTGCGGCCATTCTGAGCAGATACAACAGACCTTGTAGACCTAAGAGGTGGTTCAGTATAAGGCAAATTCATGGGTGTTCAAGTTGGAGGAGTGTCCACATTTCCTGATTTGTCTTTCCTAGTCAGATTTTGCCATGCTCGAGCAATACAGACAACTTTTAATAAAGAGCAAAGAGATGTATTGTCGAAAGCTTTCATGGCTGGAATCACTAGGATGTTGTGGGTTTTCCAGGTTGTATGGCTGTGTTCCAGTAGTATTTTCTTGGTGAGTTCTGCAGGGCCTGTAAGACGGAGCTATTCCACCGGGCGTTTGGAGGGGCTGGCCGCGGTTCTACCGCCCCCCACTGAAACTGAGGCTGCCTGTTTTTCCATCTTGGTTGGGCCCTGATTCCATCTGGGGCCCTGCCTACTCCCTCCCCTTTCTTTTGGCCTTCAGATCGGGCGCCTGTTTTTAAACAACTTCTGTTGTTTTAATCTATATTTATTGTTAGTAACTGCTGCTTAAGTTTTTAATGGGTTTAAGTTTTATGTTGTATTGATTTGCTGTCTCAGAGAGCAGCTATATTGTGAGCCGCCTCGAGCCCTTCAGGGATGAGGTGGCCTATAAATTTAATCAATCAATCAATCAATCAATCAATCAATCAATCAATCAATCAATCAATCAATCAATCAATCAATCAATCAATTTTCTCCTGATGTTTTGCCTGCATCCTTGGCAGGCTGCCACAGGTGACCAGGGGCTAGTATTGGAGAACTTCATCTCTGCCTGACCCCGGAAGGCACAGGATCCAGTTCAGGGGGAAGGAAAGAGACCAGAAAAGGTAACCAAATTTCAGGTTGTCTCCTCCAGGATGTCCCAAGCAGAATGCTTTTGGCGATCCTTTAAAACAGCGGTGACTGCAACAATCACTAGCTAAATGAGTCAGAATAGCATTTGGTGGAGGGATTAGGCACCAGATGTTTTTAAAAACCAGTCTAATGTCTATCAGGTTTCCCCCCTACCTGATATTTTACCAAATTTCTTAAGGATTAGAGAACCAACCCAGGCCTTAGCCCTTCCTTGGGAACAATTGCTAAAGTTCTGGAGAACTTCTAGAGAGTTGCTTAACTCCAAAGGCTAGGGGGGCCTGTAGGTTACTTCAAGGGATGCTTTAATTGTTACATTATACTGAGGAACCATCCTTCTTAGGATGAATATTAAGGACCCACAAGATAGAGGGAATGGGCCAGTGATGAAGATGTCACTTGGGGCAGCTTCCCTAACCATCAAGGTCTTTGCAGTGCTATCTAAGGCCATGGCTCCATGTTAAAGCATCTGTTTGACATTCAGAAAGTCCCAGGTTCAATCCCTGGCATGTCCATTCAAAGGACCAGGCAGTAGGTGATGGGAAAGACCTGAGCCTAAGATCCATGGAGAGCTGCTGCCAGTCTGGGTAGACAATACTGACCATGATGCACCAATGGTCTGATTCAGTAGAAGACGGCTTCATATATTCATCCTTACCAAGGGTCATTGTCCGGGGACAGATCATTTGTTGAGGGGTCTTGAATTGAATCCTATGGTAGATAAAGCACCTTTACAAAGAACATAGAGAGTTGCTCAGAGACAAAAGGTACATCACAAGGCCACGATCCAGTCTGTGCCAAAGCCCAGGCAGCAAATATTCTGAGTGTGCAGGAATGTTTGGCTAATGGTTCAGAAGGCATACCTATTATTATTATTATTATTATTATTATTATTATTATTAATAATAATAATAATAATAATAATAATAATAATAATAATAATAATAATAATAATAATAATAATT
>NW_025949929.1:0-10688 GCF_021028975.2 Sphaerodactylus townsendi
TGCCAGCCGGCAGGGGATGATGGGAACTGTAGTCCATAACATCTGGAGGGCCGCGAGTTTGACACCTATGGACTAGGTGGATTAAGGGATGCCATCCTGAGCTTTTGGGGGAGACGTTGGGTAATAATCTTGTGAAGAAGGAATTAAAATATTGAAGACCAGTGATCTAGGGAAGGAAAGAGTCCCCCGAGGACTAGGAGTGAATGGTGCCCAAGCAGAGAATTGGAAGGGGCCAGGACTAATCCATCCCCTGGTCAGTACAGGAAATCCATAGCTGGAGAGTTGAGATGCAAACTAAATTCTCTTTGCATGGTGCTGTCTGATTTCATAAGCTACGTCTGGTTGGAAGGGCGGTGGGGCAGCCAAAGCAAAAGGGCAAGCTCTTTTCAGGCTCGGCATTTGCTCCTTTCTGCAGTTCCATGTTGGCAGTGAGGTCCACAAGTTACACTTGATACTTCAGGGCAGTCTTAAATAAATCAGAATGTATGAAGAGCCTGGCTTCATTAGGTCAATAGTCCGTTTAGTCCCCCCTCTGGTTTCCCTCACTGGCCAACTAGATGCCCCCAACAGGTATACCATTACTGAACATGGAGGTTCCATTTGATTATCTTGACCCATAGCCACTAAGGGACCTCTCTTCCAAGAATTTAAGACTTATGGAATCAGGGTATTCCTGTTATTGGCACAATAGTATGCCTTCCAACCATCCTGTTTCAACTGTGACAGCTCTGCTTTTCATGTTCTCACAGTGTAATGTGTACATATACTTCTTAAATTATCCTAGTTTTGAAGCAACTGTTGTGCTTTGGGTTTTGTCTCTGACAACCAAAGCTGAAGGCCAGAATAGACAGCATACGAACACCTCTGCTGGATCAGGCCAGCGGTCCATCTAATCCAGTATTGTGTTTCTCATAGTGACCTGAAGATCAATCCAGTAAACAGGCCATAGAGGCCAAAGCCTTCCCCTGATATTGCCTCCTGGCACTGGTGTTCAGAGAATAACTGCAGCAGTGGCGTAGTGGTTAAGAGCAGCTGCATTCTAATCTGGAGGAACCAGGTTTGATTCCCCGCTCTGCCGCCTGAGTTGTGGAGGCTTATCTGGGGAATTCAGATTAGCCTGTGTACTCCCATGCATGCCAGCTGGGTGACCTTGGGCTAGTCACAGCTTCTCTTAGCTCTCTCAGCCCCACCCACTTCACAGGGTGTTTGTTGTGAGAAGGGAAGGGCAAGGAGATTGTAAACCCCTTTGAGTCTCCTACAGGAGAGAAAGGGGGTATATAAATCCAAACTCTTCTTCACCTCTTCTTCTAGCTGTCAAAGGATTCAACTAACCTGGATAGCTTTAAAAGGGGCTTGGACAGATTTATGGAGGAGAAGTCGATTTATGGCTACCAATCTTGATCCTCCTTGATCTGAGATTGCAAATGCCTTAACAGACCAGGTGATCGGGAGCAACAGCCGCAGAAGGCCATTGCGTTCACATCCTACATGTGAGCTCCCAAAGGCACCTGGTGGGCCACTGCAAGTAGCAGAGAGCTGGACTAGATGGACTTTGGTCTGATCCAGCTGGCTTGTTCTTAAGTTCTTATGTTCAATATGTTGCTCTGTCAGATGACATTTCTCTTTTACCACAAAGCAGACAAATATTTCAAGATTTAATTAGGGAGACTTCACAAAGCCATTAGAACTGCATACTGTGGGTAACATCTTCCAGACCCTAAATGGTGTTTGCAGGATGTGATTGCGGTCCTAGATACAACTGAGGTATGCATATATGCGAAAGTCACTAACACATCTTCTTCTCTCCCGTACAGTTACTGATGAGGTACTGGCAGCCGGTACGAGATGGTCCCACTCTCTGGAATGCCCACACGGAACCCTGGGACACCTGGATTCCACTCATCTGCTTCATCCTCCACTTTGTTGCTTGGCTGATCATCTTTAGCATCATTCTCATCTTCGACTATGCTGAACTGATGGGGATCAAACAGGTACCTCATAAGCTTTTCCCGCCTAGAGAACACCGAGTTCACTGACTTCGTTCAGGAAGGCCGACTGATCCATGGGGTGAGAAGTCAGCATGGCGCAGTGATTAAAATGTCAGACGATTGCCTGGTAGACGCAGGTTCAAATCCCCACTCTGCCATGGAAATTAGGGGGGTGACATGGGCTAGTCACTTAACTTCTTAGGGTAATGTGGGAAAAATGGAGAATGGGAGAACCATGTAGTAAGCTGCGTAAAGTGCCTGCTGAGGAAAAAAGTAGAATATAAATCTCTAAATCAGGGGTCTTCAAACTATGGCCCTCCAGATGTTCATGGACTACAATTCCCATCAGCCCCTACCAGCATGGCCAAGTGGTAGGGCTCATGGGAATTGTAGTCTATGAACATCTGGAGGGCCACAGTTTGAAGATCCCTGCTCTAAATAAATGAAAGATATAAGATCTCTTCTGTGGCATGTTACAAAATAGATGCTGGTACCCACACCTGTTTTAAAGCAGTGACTTCTGAATTAGTAACCCTTTTTCCTACTGCCCTCTGTGAAGCGGACTGTCTTTTTACCGTGGCTTTAAAATTTATTTGCATGTTCTCAGAGTCCTTTATTTCATGTGTTCCAGTGAACAGTGCTGTGTGATTAAAAAGTGTCCCAGTGTGGTGCTGTACTTAGAGGGTGAGCCTTGGCCCAGGGAGATCTGGGTTCAAATCCTTGTTGCAGCCATGAAGCTCGCTGGGTGACTTTGGACCAACCCATGCCAGTACCCGAACCGGAAGAGCCCACTGCCTCATCCCGGGAACGCCCCCCTCCCCCCGGTCACAAATTGAAAGAGTGGCGTAAGCCTTTTTTAAAATAACAGGCGATTTTCAGGCGGCTGGAGTAGGAGGTTAAGAGCTCGTGTACCTAATCTGGAGGAACCGGGTTTGATTCCCAGCTCTGCCGCCTGAGCTGTGGAGGCTTATCTGGGGAATTCAGATTAGCCTGTACACTCCCACACACGCCAGCTGGGTGACCTTGGGCTAGTCACAGCTTCTCGGAGCTCTCTCAGCCCCACCTACCTCACAGGGTGTTTCTTGTGAGGGGGGAAGGGCAAGGAGATTGTCAGCCCCTTTGAGTCTTCTGCAGGAGAGAAAGGGGGGATATAAATCCAAATTCTTCTTCTTCTTCTTTTTCTTCTTTTTCTTCTTCTTCTTCTTCCCATGCCACCTGAAAGCCCATTGGGGCCAGTGTGACAGTATGGCAGTGGTGCCGTCCTTGGCCACTGTGTGCTGTGGATTGGGCTGCCCGTAGTGCAGAAATTACATAGTAGGATCTAAGTTTCAGCATGCTGTAGGAAATAAGAACAAACATTTCCCTAACTGACTCTTCTCTCTGTAGGTTTATTACCACTGCCTGGGCATGGGGGATCCGTTGGCCGTGAAATCCTCAAACGCCGTCCGTCTCTATGCCCACCTTCGCCACCCTGTGTACCTGGAGTTCCTTCTCCTCCTCTGGGGCGTCCCCTGCCTCTCTCTCGACCGCCTGCTCCTTGCCTTGCTCTTCACAGCCTACCTGACCTGTGCCCACAGCCTGGATCACCGAGACTACCTCTACCTCCGAGCGCAGCTTGACAAGAAGTTTCAGGTCTTCTCCAGAGAGGAGGCGGCTTATGGCAACCTACTGGCTCAAAATGGGCCCCCGGCCTACAAGGAGAACTGAAGAAAGGTCCCAATAGGGTGACAGTTCTGGCTTGTCAGGCCATGGCAGACTGGTCCCCTTGCTCTCTCCTGTGCTAAAGCACGGAATGATGCAATGTATTCAATCTTCCTTTGTTCTTTATGCACTGAAGCTTGAGCGGCTTACCAAAAGAACTCAGGAGTTCTGGCTTCCGGCACCCCCGCTTTGCTTTGCCTTGCAGCAGCACCTGCACAGAATTGTAACTTACAGCACAGAATCCACTAGGTCAGAGTCCTCTGTAGGGTAGATTGAAGCTCGGGATGTTTACTTTGTCTCCCAAATTTGGGACAAGGAACAGTATGTAGAGGGTTAGAATTGTGTATTCACACTGCAGAATTTTGTTCCCAGCTGTAGGAAGAAGAGCTGGACAGCATCTGCACAGTGTTGCCAGTATTTTTTTCCTCGAAGGTTCCTGTATCTTTAACAGCTGCATGCCAGGCTGGAATTGTACAGGCAACACTGTACATCCTTGAGAAAGCTGTATCGGTAAGATTTCTGCCTGTCGCAGATGTTAAGGCACCGGAGCTCTGCCAATACAAGAGCTGGCAACCCCGTGTTTTCCAGTTCTTTAATATTATTCTTTGTGCCTACGTTCATTATTATTTTTAAAGCTCTGTAACAGAGATTGTGCCAAGAGGATTTTAAAGTATTATGTTTTAACTTCACTACTGAGTAAGAATTGTTCCTAAATGGTAGGAGCCTTGGGAATTTGTGAAATGGCCCGTGAGGGGTTTTTTAGACATTCGTGTTCTTCTGGGATAAAATCTCCAAGACCTTGATTAATCTCCTGTCCTCGTGTGTGTTTTTCCTCTGAGTCACTTCCTTCCTAGCTATACCAATGGCAGCATTGACTCAGAAGCTGGTGTATCACAAGGGAAAGTGGTTTCCAAAGGGCAAATGTCCCAGTTCTATCTGGACTGGGAATGAGAGATCCCTTAAACCATAGGTGTCAAACTCGCGGCCTTCCAGATGTTATGGACTCCAGTTCCCATCAGCCCCTGCCAGCATCGTGCTGGCAGGGGATGATGGGAACTGTAGTCCATAACATCTGGAGGGCTGCGAGTTTGACACCAGTGCCTTAAACCCTTTTCATAGGAATTAATTGAAAAAAACCCTCTCTTCTTCAAAACAATTGGAAACATCCACTGATTTCTGTAAGCTTTGGATCGATTTTAAATTGACATTTTGTGTGTTCTTTTGGTCCAGAGGTCCATTGTTTGCGATCATAGGCTTTTAAAATTGGAAATCAGCGTTTCTAGGTTTGACGGTTAGATCTGGGGGTGGAAGGGCTGTCGCTGTCCGTCCTGCAAACAGAGCTCTGAAATAAGAGAACGCTCTTCGGTTCAAGAATGTCCCCTTCTTGCTAAATGGGTGCTACCTTTCTGATTAGGGTTGACGCCATCCTAGAGGATGTGGGGAGAGGCTAGCATTCCTAGAGTTCATAATCGCATACTTGGGTAGGGTCACCAGGTCCAGATCCTAAGAGGTGCCTTGTATCTCCAAAGTGAGAATCCCGCCAGACTCAGCATCACAGAAAGCATTCCTAGTGGAAACGTTTGCTCCAGGTGTCATCCTGTCTTCTATACAATTTCTAAACATGCAGGTGTGCTTGCAAGGTCTGAATCTGACAACTTTTAATATGGATGGAATCTGAGCATTATAATGCCTGCAGCTGGCATTGAACCAGGAATCTAGCTTTATTTTTGTAATGCAATGCCTTGAAAACCCAGCCGCTTGCTTCGCGTGCTTGCCTGACTTTTTCCTTGGTGTAATTTTTATATATGTTGATGGAATATTTTTTAATTGTGGATTTCTGCACGGTGCGAGAAAACAGTTTTTTAAAAAGTCGTCTACAACAATGCCGGTTTCTCTTGTGTATCTGTTTTCTTCTGCTCTGTAATAAGATAGAGTATACCAATATCTGTTGGTTTTGGTCAGCACTCTTAAAGTATTGGATGGGGCTGGGGGCGTGCACAGTGGTGGGATCCAAAAATTTTAGTAACAGGTTCCCATGGTGGTGGGATTCAAACTGTGGCATAGCGCCAATGGGGCGGGGCGTGGCCGGGCATTCCGGGGGCGGGGCATTCTTGGGCGGCTGTGGCAAGGACGCAACCGCTGCGCCGGTCCTTGGGCGGGAAACAAATGCACGCAGGCGCAGGCTGCCACGCACACCGGTGCACCTCCTGCTAGACTGCTTCAAGTTCTGCTCGCTACTGCTGAGAGGAGGGGCGTAACTAAGGCAAAAATCACGTGGCAAAATCACCAATTAGTAGCCCCCTCTCGGCACATACGAATAATTAGTAACCTACTCTCGGGAACCTGTGAGAACCTGTTGGATCCCACCTCTGGGCGTGCATCTAGGGTCCACTTTTGATGAAGATGCAAAGGACATAAGAAGAGCCCTGTGGTTGATCTAAACAAGCATCCTGTCTCACACAGTGGCCAGCTAGTTGTCCTGAAGCCAATTATTCTGGAGGAACAACAGGGCATAAAGATCAAGGCCTTCCCTTGAGGTTGCCTGCTAGCACTGGTATTCAGACGTTTACTACTTCTGGACATGGAGGTGTCCTTTAACCATCGTGGCTAGTAGCCACTGATGAAATTCTTTTTGTCTCTGGCTGGCATCTCAAAAAACCTTTGCTCTCAAATTACCACTCATTGAGTAAAAGTGGCTTGTAATGTGGCTATCCACTAGATGTTTATGTATCACGCTCCAGCTGTGCCTAAGTGTACGTCCAGTACAACTGGCATGACCCCTAATTGCTAGATGGTGCCAGCTTCAATTGAACCTGACCACTTGGGCGTGGGGGTGTTTTGATATGGTGAGTTGTACTCCGATCCCTCCTCCGTTGTGTTTGCAAAGTGGGTTGCCCCTGCCTGGAAGCTTCTGAGGGAATAGAGAAGAGTGGTGGGAAAATGGAAGGTGTTACTAGAGATTGTGGGAAGGCTGCAGAAGGGAAGGATGCAGAGGTGGGATCCAGCAGGTTCTCACAGGTTCCCGAGAGTAGGTGACTAATTATTTGTGTGTGCCGAGAGGGGGTTACTAATGGGTGATTTTGCCACGTGATTTTTGCCTTAGTTACGCCCCTCCTCTCAGCAGTAGCGCACAGAACTTGAAGCAGTCTAGCAGGAGGTGCACCGGCATGCGTGGCAGCCTGCGCCTGCGTGCATTCATTTCCCGCCCAAGGACCAGCGCAGCGGCTGCGTCCTTGCCACAGCCCTGCCCAGGAATACCCCGCCCCCAGAATGCCCGGCCATGCCCCCGTCGTGCCCCTCCCAGCCCCATTGGCGCTACGCCACAGTTTGAATCCCACGACCATGGGAACCTGTTACCAAAAATTTTGGATCCCACCACTGGAAGGATGTGAGATGCTCTCTATCAGACATGTCCCCTCATTGCATCTCTATGTCTATAAGACAAGAGTAGTTCTGACTTCACCGTTGTGAATCCTTGGAAATTCACATGTCTCAGGCAGAAAGGAACAACGGTGCATGCATGCATCATTGGGAGCTGTTCTGTGCACTAGCCACCCTTTTCAACTGGATTTTCTGTTGTGGACAAGACTGCCTAGCTGTGGATTGTTGCTCTATGCAGCAATCTGGCCTGGATCCAACAGAGTGTTTCCACAGGCAGAAGGATTTCCATTTGCTGAGTGTGACTATCTCATCTCCTGCTGGAGCCCCAAATGCCACCTAAACTGCCTCTCCTGGGAGAGCCCAGAAAAGTGAGCTCTGAAGGAGCTGCCGCCTGCAGAAACCCTGTTGGACCAATGCCTATATTTGGATAACAGAAATAAATTTGATCCGTTGCGAAACGGAAGCCCTCGCACACCTTCTGCAGCGGTGGCGGGTCTAGACAAGTTAACTTGAGAATCGTGCGATGCTGCCAACATTGTTACAATATTGAAAGTGACTTTTGCAATCAAAGATCAGCGTGTTCATACCACAGTTTGAGATACTGGCCAGGCTCTTATCATCCAGATTTATACTCGGCAACAGTGAAAACAACCTTTCTTTTTTTCCCATCGTGTTTAAGCAGCGGCACCAAAACCACATGCAAGGGTCCCAAGAAGAGGTCTTAGCCAGACCTCTGGTCTGGACTGTCTACTACTGTGGTGGCAAACCTTTGGCACTCCAGATGTTATGGACTACAATTCCCATCAGCCCCTGCCAGCACGGCCAATTGGCCCTGTGGCATAGGAGCAGCAGTGGCGCAGGAGGTTAAGAGCTCATGTATCTAATCCGGAGGAACCGGGTCTGATTCCCAGCTCTGCCGCCTGAGCTGTGGAGGCTTATCTGGGGAATTCAGATTAGCCTGTACATAAGAACATAAGAACAAGCCAGCTGGATCAGACCAAAGTCCATCTAGTCCAGCTCTCTGCTACTCGCAGTGGCCCACCAGGTGCCTTTGGGAGCTCACATGCAGGATGTGAAAGCAATGGCCTTCTGCTGCTGCTGCTCCTGAGCACCTGGTCTGCTAAGGCATTTGCAATCTCAGATCAAGGAGGATCAAGATTGGTAGCCATAGATTGACTTCTCCTCCATAAATCTGTCCAAGCCCCTTTTAAAGCTATCCAGGTTAGTGGCCATCACCACCTCCTGTGGCAGCATATTCCAAACACCAATCACACGTTGTGTGAAGAAGTGTTTCCTTTTATTAGTCCTAATTCTTCCCCCCAGCATTTTCAATGAATGCCCCCTGGTTCTAGTATTGTGAGAAAGAGAGAAAAATTTCTCTCTGTCAACATTTTCTACCCCATGCATAATTTTGTAGACTTCAATCATATCCCCCCTCAGCCGCCTCCTCTCCAAACTAAAGAGTCCCAAACGCTGCAGCCTCTCCTCATAGGGAAGGTGCTCCAGTCCCTCAATCATCCTTGTTGCCCTTCTCTGCACTTTTTCTATCTCCTCAATATCCTTTTTGAGATGCGGCGACCAGAACTGGACACAGTACTCCAAGTGCGGTCGCACCACTGCTTTATATAAAGGCATGACAATCTTTGCAGTTTTATTATCAATTCCTTTTCTAATGATCCCCAGCATAGAGTTTGCCTTTTTCACAGCTGCCATGAATTGAGTTGACATTCCCATGGAACTATCAACTAAGACGCCTAAATCCCTTTCCTGGTCTGTGACTGATAGCACTGACCCCTGTAGCGTGTATGTGAAGTTTGGATTTTTTGCCCCTATGTGCATCACTTTACATTTTGCTACATTGAACTGCATTTGCCATTTCTGGGCCCACTCACCTAATTTATCAAGGTCCGCTTGGAGCTCCTCGCAATCCTTTGTGGTTCTCACCACCCTACATAATTTGGTATCATCTGCAAACTTGGCCACCACGCTACCCACACCTACTTCCAGGTCATTTATGAATAGGTTAAAGAGCACTGGTCCCAAAACGGATCCTTGGGGGACACCACTCCCGACATCTCTCCATTGTGAGAACTTCCCATTTACACCCACTCTTTGTTTCCTGTTTCTCAACCAGTTTTTAATCCATAGGAGGACTTCCCCTCTTATTCCTTCATTGCTGAGTTTTCTCAACAGTCTCTGGTGAGGAACTTTGTCAAAAGCCTTTTGGAAATCCAAGTAGACAATGTCCACCGGTTCACCCCTGTCCACATGCCTGTTTACACCCTCAAAGAACTCTAGTAAGTTTGTAAGACAGGATTTGCCTCTGCAAAAGCCAAGCTGACTCTTTCTCAGCAGGTCTTGCTTTTCTACATATTTTATAATTTTATCTTTAATGATAGATTCTACTAATTTACCAGGAACAGATGTCAAACTGACTGGCCTGTAATTTCCCGGGTCCCACCTAGATCCTTTCTTAAAGATTGGTGTGACATTGGCCATCTTCCAGTCTTCAGGGATGGAGCCTGATTTCAGGGATAAGTTGCATATTAAAGTGAGAAGATCAGCAATTTCATGCTAGAGCTCTTTAAGAACTCTTGGGTGAATGCAATCTGGGCCAGGGGATTTGGTAACATTTAGCTTATCAATGGCTGCCAGAACTTCTTCCTTGTCTACCACTATCTTCGCTAGTTCCTCGGATTCGCCTCCTAAGAAGCTTGGTTCAGGTGCAGGAATGTTCCTCACCTCCTCTTGGGTGAAGACAGATGCAAAGAATTCATTCAGCTTCTCTGCAATCTCCCTGCCATCTTTTAGCACACCCTTTGTTCCTTTGTCATCTAACGGGCCTACCGCTTCCCTTGCTGGCTTCCTGCTTTTGATGTACTTGAAGAACTGTTTGTTGCTGGTCTTGATGTTCGCAGCCATGCGTTCCTCATAATCCTTTTTTGCCTCCCTTACAGCTAACTTGCTTCTCTTTTGCCACCATTTGTGTTCCCTCTCATATTCTTCATCAACCAAACTGGACTTCCATTTTCTAAAAGACATTTTCTTTTTTCTGATAATTTCCTCAACCTCTCTTGTTAACCATGGTGGCTTTCTTTTGGACTGGGTGCTGCCTTTTCTAACCCGTGGAACACATTCCAGCTGAGCTTTTATTACTGTGTTTTTAAATAACCTCCAAGCATCCTGGACAGTTTTGACTCTCTTGATTTTCCCTTTCAGCTTCCTGCGCACTATCCCCCTCATCTTTGAGAAATTTCCCTTTCTGAAGGCGAATGTAACTACATTAGTAGTTGCCACTTGTTCGCATGCTGAGATACTGAATCTGACAGCATTGTGGTCGCTGTTCCCTATCGGCTCAACAACACTGACTTCCTGCACCAGGTCCTGGGTCCCACATAGAATTAGATCTAGGATCACCTCTCCCCTGGTTGGTTCCACAACCATCTGCTCTAAGCCACAGTCATTTAGCATATCCAGGAATGCTCTCTCCTTACTATGACCTGAACATGCATTTTTCCAGTTTATATGCGGATAGTTAAAATCACCCATTACCACTACATTTTTGTTTTTGTTGGCCTCTCTAATTTCTTTTTCCATCTCAGAATCCTCTTGTGCACT
>NW_025949930.1:0-10687 GCF_021028975.2 Sphaerodactylus townsendi
GGGGGAGTCTTGGGTGGGGAGGATTCTTGGGTAGGGGGATTCTCTCTCGGGTAGGGGGATTCTCGGGTGTGCAGTTCACAGGGAAACACAGTGTTTCTTGTGCAAAACATGCCACATCCTGATGCTGGGATCCCAGCGATTCCGGATGGCTCCACAGTTCAAACAGCAACACAAGCAACATGGGTTCATTGAACCCATTTGTGTTGCCTGTGCAGAAGGGACCAGAGTTGGGTTGAATTGTGAGGGGCTGTGACACGGAAAGTGAGGAGATGTGGAATGAGAATCGCCTTTCCATTAAAAAAAAACCCTGCTGGATCTGACCCAGAGGCTAATCAGGCCGGCACGCTGGTTCCACTGGTTTGCCAGATACCCTCAGAAAGCCCAGAACAGGGTACGAAGGTACGATGCTTTTCCCCCTCTGGTACCCTGAGGAAAGATTCTTTTCCCCTCCAAAATCCCACTGGTCGCTGTGGCCACTGGTCACTGTCTGGGCTCAGGAACTTCAGGCAGCAGGCGGGGAGAAAGATCTGTTTTGGCTGACAACGCTTGTGTCCTCCCACGCTGTGGGAACACAAAATGTCAAAACGGATCTTTTAATAAAGTCCTAAAGACGCTACACTTATGCTGCGTAGAATCCACCTCTGAGCCACGAAAGCAATGGCTAATCAATAGAGCAGGTCAAAAAACAAGTGACCTCAGTGTAACTGTATACACACAGTTAACCCTTTCATGACTGAGTTGTGACAGATACTTGCAATACCAACAAGAGGCTCAGGCCAAACTGTTTCTCATAAGCATAAGCATAAGCATTTTATTGTCATTGTGCACGCACAACGAAATTTACAGCAGCATTCCTCGACGCACACAATTTCAGACTCATACCCCACCCTCACTTTCCCCTTCCTCCACCCGTCCCTACACAGCCCCAAACACATCAACACGAAGCCACGGAGTTCAGCATCGCCACAGCTCTAGAGTGGAAGCTGTCTCTAAGCCTCTTTGTCCTAGTTTTGATAGACCTGTATCGTCTGCCAGTAAGATGGTAACAGTTCAAAAAAGAGAGTGTTAATGCTGGATAGAGATCGGGTCTCTCTCAGAAATATTTTGGAGCTTTTCTTTAGGCTTTAGGGAATTGTAGAAGTTTCTTCCAAGGAGGGGAGAGGGCAGCCGATAATCCTTTGTGCAGTAAGTGATCACCTTTTGGAGCCGCCTTCCTCATCCGGCCACTGTGCAACTGGAGAACCATATACACAGATGCAGAAGAGTTAAGACACTCTCTATAGCACATCGGGTAAAAAAGGACACCCAGGAGTTTTTTCCATTCAGTTGTTGTTTCCTGAAAAAGTCTCAGAATAGTACAGTGCTTTGCTGGGCCTTCTTAACCACCGCTTGACAGTCTGTACTTGGTGGTCAAGTCCTCTTTAACTGCAATGATGCCCTCGGAAATTTAAAACTAGCCACCCGCTTTCTACTTGATCTCCATTGATAGTCAATATGGGCTGGAATTTACTGAGCTATTCCCTTCTCATGAGTCCACTATAAACTAACTTTGTCTTGTTAGGAGCAGCAGTGGCGTAGGAGGTTAAGAGCTCGTGTATCTAATCTGGAGGAACCGGGTTTGATTCCCAGCTCTGCCGCCTGAGCTGTGGAGGCTTCTCTGGGGAATTCAGATTAGCCTCTGCACTCCCACACACGCCAGCTGGGTGCCCTTGGGCTAGTCACAGCTTCTCGGAGCTCTCTCAGCCCCACCTACCTCACAGGGTGTTTGTTGTGAGGTGGGGGGAAGGGCAAGGAGATTGTAAGGCCCTTTGAGTCTCCTGCAGGAGAGAAAGGGGGGGGATATAAATCCAAACTCCTCCTCCTCCTCCTCCTCCTCCTCTTCTTCCTCTTCTTCTTCTAGTATTAAGAACCAGGTTATTTTCCCTGCACCTGTGCTGCAGGAAATGCTCCAAGCCAGAGATGCCAAAGATTGGACTGTGGGTCTTCTATGTTCTAAGTCACATGTGTCAAACTCGCGGCCCTCCAGATGTTATGGACTACAGTTCCCATCATCCCCTGCCATCATCATGCTGGCAGGGGATGATGAGATACTTGTAGTTCTCTTTATCTGAGAGAACCCCTTGCTCTGACACCCTGTGTTCTAAGCGCATCATGTGCTCTGCCACACTCATCTGTCGGAACTTGCTCTGAGCCCTTTTTCTTACCCAGTTTGTGTGCCTCTGTCTTTTGCCCCCCAGATATTCAGCCTCCCGAAGGGAAGACTCGTGAATGTTTGATGTGCATCGTGCAGAGAGACGGCTCCAAAACCATGCTGTGTGCCGAGAGCGAAGATGACGCCGTGTGAGTCACGGGTGGGAGAAAGGGAAGCTGTCCTAGGGCAAGATGAACTAGGAGGTTTTTTAGATTTATCCATAGGAATACCCTCGTTTAAAGATATATATATATAAGACGCTCTTTATACCACATCAGGCTACTGGACTATCAAGCTTGCTGATATTTGTTTTCCAAAATTGAGGGCAGAGTTTCGTATCACCTGCTGCCTGGTCCTATAATGGAGGTCATGCCATCCTATAATCAGAGGTGGGATCCAGCAGGTTCTCACCAGTTCCCGAGAGTGGGTTACTAATTATTTGTGTGTGCCGAGAGGGGGTTACTAATTGGGTCCGCTTTTCTGTTAGAAATTCCATTAGGTCCAAAAATCACAAAGTCCTGTTGTTTCCTATGTGGCTGGTTAGCGAAGGTGGAAAACGGGATCATTCTCCCCGTTGGGCTGTTTTAAAAACATGTTTTAGAAATATGGGAAAGTTCCTTGTTCAAGGAAAGTCTCCTTCTTTTGTTTTCTAGAAACCAAATTAAGTATTTGAAAGTATTAAGTATTTGACAGGCAGCCAATTCGAGGAGAAGTAGTTGTTTCTGTTGACAGCAGACGATAGGACTTGCCATAATGAGTTTAAATTATGGACAGAAAGATACCAGCTGGAAATTAGGAACTTTTTTTTTACAGTAAGAGTTTTTTTACAGTAACAGAGAAATTATTAACGCCCCGCCCCCGGAATGCCCGGCCACGCCCCCGTCGTGCCCCGCCCAGCCCCATTGGCGCTACGCCACTGTTTGAACCCCACCACCATGGAAACCTGTTACTAAAATTTTTGGATCCCACCACTGCCTATAACTAAAGATCCTGTAACTGGGGATCTGTATTTATAGTCTTGTCCTGGTTCAGAATATGGTAGGGTTGCTGGTTCTTGGAAATTCCTGGAGATTTGGAGATTGGGCCAGAGGAGGTGGGTTTGGGGGAGAGGATGGAGGTATAATGCCATAGAATCCGTTCTCCAAGAGAACTTCTCTATCAACTGGAGGTCAACTATAATTGGGTGTGTGTGTGGGTGTCTCAACACTAGAATATGTCACAGGGCTAGGCAAGTATTGCGTTTTGGTTGGCAGATTGTACCTTAACCCAATTTAATGCACAAAATGTGTATTTCGCAGCATGAGCATCCAGCCGTACCCGTAGATCAGCCCCGTAGATCAGACCCGTAGATCAGACCTGGGCATTATACGTCCCGGGGGCCACATCCGGCCCGCAGGATGACCCTGACTGGCCCCCCTGCCATGCTGAGGAACAAGGCGCCTTTGAAAGCCCCGCACAAGCCGGTTGCCTTGGCTGCCGGCTTCTGCGGGGCTTTCAAAAGCGCCTCGCCCCCCTGCCTTTTGGCCCGGCCCTCCACAATATTTTCTGTTTCTTATGCGGCCCGATGGAAAAAAATAATTGCCCACCCCTGCTGTAGATTCAGTTTGGGTTTGGGGAGGGTCCCCCTCTCCCTCCTTCCAGAAAAGATCCCCTTCCGTTGCAGACTAAAATAGTTGCGTCAAAGTTTGGAACATCCCTGAGCTCTGGTTTGCAGGCACAAGGGCAGCAGCCACAGGTGGAGGTGTTTCAAAAGTCACCCCATCCCTGGAGGGAGCCCAAAGGGACTCCCTGAGGCTCCGAGAATGTAAACAACACTAGATGAAATGCCTAAATATTTAGCCAAGTAGATCTCAAATGCAGAGAGAGCTGAGTGCCTTTCATGCCTCGAATTGTGAAACAGCATTGGGGATGCGGTCGTAAAATGGCCGCTGCAGGAGGCGGAGCCTGCTACAAAATGGCTGCCGCAGCTTTTCGCAAGTTACACTATGAAGGTCTTGGTGCCGCGGCGGCCTCTGCTGCCAAAGCAACCTTTTTAAAAATCTCCATCACCAATGAAATCCCTGGTGACCAGTCAGAAGGCTTGCTGGGCAAAAGCTCTACCTAGCAGCAGTGGCGTAGGAGGTTAAGAGCTCGTGTAACTAATCTGGAGGAACCGGGTTTGATTCCCCGCTCTGCCTCCTGAGCTGTGGAGGCTTATCTGGGGAATTCAGATGAGCCTGTGCACTCCCACACACGCCAGCTGGGTGACCTTGGGCTAGTCACAGCTTCTCAGAGCTCTCTCAGCCCCACCCACCTCACAGGGTGTTTGTTGTGAGGGGGGAAGGCAAGGAGATTGTCAGCCCCTTTGAGTCTCCTGCAGGAGAGAAAGGGGGGGATATAAATCCAAACTCTTCTTCTTCTTCTATCCTCACCCACTTTCTAAAAACACCTAGTGGGCGCCATGTTGGGGAAACCTGAGTTCAAGTGTCCCACTAGGAACGAGGAGGCCAGGGCTCAAATTCCCACTCCACCACGATGAAGCTCACAGGGTTACCTTGAGCCAATCACCGGCTCTCTGACCGCCTAATGTACCTCGCAAGGTTGTTGTGAGGGAAAAGAGAGAGGGAGAACCGTACATGCTACTCTCAGCTCTTGGGAGGAAGGACAAAATAAAAGTGTATAAACAGATGCACAGAAAAACCCTAAAGGTATCCTATAATTACCCTATCACAGTGGTGGCGAACCTATGGCACGGGTGCCAGAGGTGGCACTCAGAGCCCTCTCTGTGGGCACGCGCACCCAGAGTTCATCATGTGGGGGGGGCGGAAAATCACCCCCCCACACACACACCCCTAGGCTGTCCTGGGCACGATCCTTTACCTGGGAGCAAGCTCGGTTGCTGGCAATGGGGCTTGCTTTTGAGTAAACCCTCCCAGGGTCGTGATTCACCCATTCGAAGTGTTGCACGGTTGCTTCACCAAGCTTACTCCTGAGTAACGGGCACCTCGGAGCCAACCGTATTTTCTAAACTAAAACCTCAGTATTCAGGTTAAATTGCCGTGTTGGCACTCTGTGATATATAAGTGGGTTTGGGGCTGCAATTTGGGCACTCGCTCTCGAAAAGGTTCGCCATCACTGCCCTATCAGAATCCCCACACACACACGCACACTCTTATACACCCTCTTGAGGGCGGCGCCGCATTGGCGCTGTGTCTCAGCCCCTCTGACTTTGGATGGGGCTGTAATTGTCCACCAGGTTTAAGGAACTGGAGTGGCTTCCACCCTCTCGTTCTGCAATACGACTAGAGATGTCAGGCTGTTTCCCGGCTCCCTTGGCAGAGGGCCACCGACAAATAATTGCAGGCGACTTGAAAGCGCCGAGGTTGTGGTCAGGACACTGCGCTCAGCTAAGTTGGGGTCATTCGCTTTGTCGGCTGCTGCTGGGAAGCCGTGCCCCCGAGTACCATCTGATTAGAGAAATCCCCATCAAAGGTGCCGCTGCCTTGATATCTCTTCCGCAGCGGTGGCTGCGTGCGTCACCAGGACACGGGCGCGTCACCGGGCATTGGGTGCTTATAATGGCTGTCCGGAAAGGGTCTGGAACGGTTCGTTCTTCCTTTGGTGTGCGGAACTGTAAGACAGAGGTCTGAGTCATTCGGGTCACTTAGGTTAGAGCTTTTCCCTCCCGCCTCCTGAATATTACATCCTTTCAAAGTGTTGTCGAAGGCTTTCACGGCCGGAATCCTTGGGGTGCTGCATGGCCGTGTTCCAGTAGCATTTTCTCCTGACGTTTCGCCTGCATTTGTGGCCCTCATTCAGGTCCCCCAGCAGGAATGCAGGAGTGCAGAAACACATCTGGTTCACCAGATAAGCCTCTGCCACTCAGGTGGAGGAGTGGGGAATCAAACCCGGTTCTCCAGATTAGAATCCACCTGCTCTGAACTGCTACCCCAAGCTGGGTCTCCAAGCAATACCAGGGTCAAGACACGGAGGCAGGCAGCGGCAAACTGTCTTCAAACGTCTCGCGCTTTGAAAACAGTCGTGACTTCCCTTCCCCAGGCGGCTACTGCAGATAGGAACAGATGCTTAAAGGACTAGAACAGTGGTGGCGAACCTATGGCACAGGTGCCAGAGGTGGCACTCAGAGCCCTCGCTGTGGGCACGCGCAAACAGAGTGCCCCCCCCCCCACATCTAGGCTGGGCTCGATTATTTGCATTAAACCTAAGACCTAGTTCTGGGGAAGCAGTGTAGGTAACCCTGTTAAGCACTGTTAAACCCCACTGATTTTCACGCGAAGAACTAAAGTGCGATCCTTTACCTGGGGGTAAGCTCAGTTGCTGGCAATGGGGCTTGCTTCTGAGTAAACCCTCCGAGGGTCGTGATTCACCCGTTGGAAGAGTTGCACGGTTGCTTCAAAGCAAAGCCACCGACTACTACCAAGCTTACTCCTGAGTAACGCACGCCTCGGAGCCAACCGTTTTTTCTAATCCAAAACCTCAGTATTCAGGTTAAATTGCTGTGTTGGCACTTTGCGATAAATAAGTGGGTTTTGGGTTGCAGTTTGGGCACTCGGTCTCGAAAAGGTTCGCCATCACTGGACTAGAAACTTGCTTTTGTTTTAACAGCGGCAAAGATCCCAAGAATGCAAGGAGTTTGGATTTATATCCCCCCTTCCTCTCCTGCAGGAGACTCAAAGGGGCTGACAATCTCCTTGCCCTTCCCCTCTCACAACAAACACCCTGTGAGGTGGGCGGGGCTGAGAGAGCTCCGAGAAGCTGTGACTAGCCCAAGGTCACCCAGCCGGCATGGGTCGGAGTGCACAAGCTAATCTGGTTCACCAGATAAGCCTCCACAGCTCAAGTGGCAGAGCGGGGAATCAAACCTGGCTCCTCCAGATTAGAATGCACCTGCTCTTGACCACTACGCCACTGCTGCGCAAGTATTGTCTACTCAACTGGCAGTCGCTCTCCAGGGGTTCAGGCAACTGTCTTTCCCATCACCTACTGCATCATGCTGGCAGGGGATGATGGGAACTGTAGTCCATAACATCTGGAGGGCCGTGAGTTTGACACCTGTGATCTACTGCCTGATTATTTTAACTGGGGTTGTCGGGGATCGAACCTGGGGCCTTCTGCATACCGAGCAGATGCTTTAACGCTGAGCCCCTCTCCACAGCTCTACAGGGTCTCATGCAGAGGTTTTTCGTATCACCTACACTCCAGTCTGGTCCTTTTTAGACGCTCTTCCACTGAGCCACAGACACTCCTTCAATCAATCTGAATCAACAGACTGCTAGTCTGTTACAGCTCATACTGTCTATTCCAGGGGTCTGCAACCTGCGGCTCTCCAGATGTTCATGGACTACCATTCCCATCAGCCCCTGCCAGCATGGCCAATTGGCCATGGGAATTGTAGTCCATGAACATCTGGAGAGCCGCAGGTTGCAGACCCCTGGCCTATTCAGACTGCCAAGGTCTCCAGCAGCAGCCTTTCCTATCACCTAGTGCCTGATGCTTTTCAACGAGAGATGCTGGGAGTTGAACCTGGGACCTTGGGTGTGCCAAGCAGAGGTCTGTTCCCTTGAGCCATAGTAGCCCCTCTCCGTGGCTTTCGCGGGCCGAGATCTTTCACACCACCTCCTACCCGGTCCCTTTAACTGGAGGTCGGGGCGTGAACTTGGAAGTCTGTGGGCCACTGAGCCCCGGCCTCCCTCCCTTTCCTCACCCTGATCTCGGTGTTTGCCTTTCAAAGCTTTATTGGTCCTCCTTCTGCAAAGTTGTGCAAGCGGGAATACGATAAGCCATTACTTCCTGCAACGCATTCTTCTAACTCTCGTGATCACGCATTACAAAGAACTCTGCCTGCCGGGCAAATTCTCTTTCCGCCCACACAGATGCCGCCCTCCAAAGCCTTGTGTGGAATCTATGCACTCAATGGCCTCTGTTTAGCGGCCCAGCTTAGCTGGCACAGAGGATGGCACAGCTCGGACTTCAAGGCGTGGGTTGGGAGTCAGAAAGAGAGGCCTGCTGTCTTGGCCAAGCTTGGCTGAATTCACTCAGGCCCCTTCCGCACACGCAGAATAATGCACTTTCAATGCACTTTGCAGCTGGCTTTTACTGTGCAAAATAACAAAATCCACTTGCAAACAAGTGTGAAAGTGGATTGAAAGTGCCTTATTCTGCATGTGCCGAAGGGGCCAAGGTCTTACTACGTCCCTGACGCTTAAAACGCCGCAGGCACATTTATTTGTTTACATATTCGTCCTTTTAACTGATATTTTATCACATAGAATGCTTTGAAAAACGACTCCTGGGACTGGAGTGATGCGGGTATCTTGGTAGTACAGTAGGCTGACCAGACGTCCCGCTTTTGGCGGGACAGTCCTGCCTTCAAACAATTTGTCCCGCGTCCTGCGGGTTATTTCCATTGTCCCGATTTTTTGGAGGCTGCCGCACTGCCTTCTGGGGTGCAAGGCAGTGCGGCAGCCTCCCGCGCACGCGGCCTCAGGAGCACGGCCTTCTGGGGCACTGCCGTTTCCCGCCCTGTCACAGGGCGGGAAACAGCAGTGCCCCCAGTATGGCAGTAATCGCCTCCTAACTACTTGCTTGGGCGCCAAGACATGCCACGTGTGCGGCCGCCTACCCCCCGTCCCGGTTCACAAAGGTGACCATCTGGTCACCTTATATTACAGGCCCCTCATTCAAATACTAACTCGGGTCAGCCCTGCTTGACTTCTGAGATGTGGCGAGATCAGGCTGCCCAGGGCAGGGGAGAGAGGAACTTTAGCAGCCTTTAATATGTCCGATTCTTTGGGTATCCTTTTGCTCAAGCGCTCTTGTTCTGTTCGCAGGGCTTGGAAGGTGGCGATGCTGGAATCCAAAGCAACTCAGGTGAGACCTTTTGAAGCTTCAAATTCCTTGTGTGGATCTGATCCTTTCGGGCCACTTCTTGTCATTTCCCTGACCTGTTCAATAACAAGACTTTGCATTCGGTTGATTTCTTTATTATGACACAGCACCGGGAATAAGCATTTAGACTTCTGTTGCCAGGACTAAGACTAGCCAGTATTGCGGCCACCACCTTATCCCCCACCCCCAAGTCGCATAGACCTCACCCCTGCCTACCAACTCCCAAGGAGGGATGGCACCCCTCCAGTCCCGTGGTCCGGGGAAGAAGAGACTGCCTCCCCCTCCCCAGGATCAAAACAACCACACGACTGACAGAGCTACAACAGAAGTTGCCCCATGAGCTGTAAGGCCTGAGAGGCAAAGTGGAAAAACATAAGAACATAAGAACAAGCCTGCTGGATCAGACCAGAGTCCATCTAGTCCAGCTCTCTGCTACTCGCAGGGGCCCACCAGGTGCCATTGGGAGCTCACGTGCAGGATGTGAAAGCAATGGCCTTCTGCTGCTGCTGCTGCTGCCGAGCACCTGGTCTGCGAAGGCATTTGCAACCTCAGATCAAAGAGGATCAAGATTGGTAGCCACAGATCGACTTCTCCTCCATAAATCTGTCCAAGCCCCTTTTACAGCTATCCAGGTTAGTGGCCGTCACCACCTCCTGTGGCAGCATATTCCAAACACCAATCACACGTTGCGTGAAGAAGTGTTTCCTTTTATTAGTCCTAATTCTTCCCCCCAGCATTTTCAATGGCTGCCCCCTGGTTCTAGTATTGTGAGAAAGAGAGAAAAATTTCTCTCTGTCAACATTTTCTACCCCAGGCATCATTTTATAGACTTCAATCATATCCCCCCTCAGACGTCTCCTCTCCAAACTAAAGAGTCCCAAACGCTGCAGCCTCTCCTCATAAGGAAGTTGCTCCAGTCCCTCAATCATCCTCGTTGCCCTTCTCTGCACTTTTTCTATCTCTTCGATATCCTTTTTGAGATGTGGCGACCAGAACTGAACACATAAGCACAGCACGGAGGGGGAGTGAGACAAGGCAGGTGTCCACATCCTGGGCCAGAGGCAAAAGACATGGCGGGATCAAACAGGGGCTGATAATGACATAAGAACATAAGAACAAGCCAGCTGGATCAGACCAGAGTCCATCTAGTCCAGCTCTCTGCTACTCGCAGTGGCCCACCAGGTGCCTTTGGGAGCTCACCTGCAGGAGGTGAAAGCAATGGCCTTCTGCTGCTGCTGCTGCTCCTGAGCACCTGGTCTGCTAAGGCATTTGCAACCTCAGATCAAGGAGGATCAAGATTGGGAGCCACAGATCAACTTCTCCTCCATAAATCCGTCCAAGCCCTTTTTAAAGCTATCCAGGTGAGTGGACATCACCACCTTCCCGGCACTCACTGTCCCTCAAAGGGCTGTAGCTCTGTGGCTTTCAAATGCTGGGAAAGCCGGACTCTTCCCCGCCACCCTTCACACCAAAAGTGAGGGGAAATAGCGTACATTTTGCCTTCCGTGGGTCTTCCCAGCTGTCCCAGCCCAAAACAGCAGGAACTCCGTGTGTGTGTGTGTGTGTGTGTGTGTGAGAGAGAGAGAGAGAGAGAGAGAGAGAGAGAGA
>NW_025949931.1:0-10687 GCF_021028975.2 Sphaerodactylus townsendi
TTGTCAGGAACTGGGGAACCTTTTGGGACAAGGCAGGCCTGTACAAACGGAACGGGCTTCATCTTAACCAAAGAGGAACCAGGCTGCTGGCGCTCAACATTAAAAAGTTGGCAGAACAGCTTCTAAACTGATCCCTGGGAGAAAGCCGACAGGAGCTGAGGTGACTTCGGTTCGGAATACAGTATCTATGGGGATGCAGACACAGAGAGAGGTTTTTCTAAATCAACCACATACAAGCAAGGAGCATGGCAATGTGATAAGTGATAGTGTCTACAAAAGGCTAGAGAGCAAAACACATAAATCCCAGGTTAGGGACAGAGACAGAATATACAAGTGTCTCTATGCTAATAGTAGAAGCCTTTGACCTAAAATGGGGGAGCTGGAGTACAGAGTTTTGAAGGAGGACATTGATATAGTGTAATTATTTGTAAGCAATAATTGATATATTGGACATTGATATAGTGGACATCACAGAGACATGGTTACAGGCTCTACAGGAAGGATAGGACAGGGCGTATTGTAGGTGGGGTGGCCCTCTACATCAAAGAGAGCATAGTGTCACATAAAATAGACAATGCAGGGGGAGCTGATTCCTCTACAGAAGCACTGTGGATATCAATATCAGGGGTGAAGCATAGTTTAACATTAGGAATATATTATTGTCCCCCTGACCAAAGTGCACAAGAGGATTCTGAGATGGAAAAAGAAATTAGAGAGGCCAACAAAAGCAAAAATGTAGTGGTATTGGGCGATTTTAACTATCCCCATATAAACTGGAAAAATGCATGTTCGGGTCATAGTAAGGAGAAAACATTTTTGGATATGCTAAATGGCTGTGACTTAGAGCAGATGGTTGTGGAACCAACCAGGGGAGAGGTGATCCTAGATCTAATTCTATGTGGTACCCAGGACCTGGTGCGGGAAGTCAGTGTTGATGAGCCGATAGGGAACAGCGACCACAATGCTGTCAGATTCAGTATCTCAGCATGTGAACAAGTGACAACTACTAATGTAGTTACATTTGCCTTCAGAAAGGGAAATTTCTCAAAGATGAGTGGGATAGTGCGCAGGAAGCTGAAAGGGAAAATCAAAGAGAGTCAAAACTGTCCAAGATGCTTGGAGGTTATTTAAAAACACAGTCTTAAAAGCTCAGCTGGAATGTGTTCCGCAGGTTAGGAAAGGCAGCGCACAGTCTAAAAGAAAGCCACCATGGTTAACAAGGGAGGTTGAGGAAATTATTAGGGAAAAAAAGATGTCTTTTAGAAAATGGAAGTCCAACTTAACTGATGAAGAATACCAGAGAGAACACAAATGGTGGCAAAAGAGAAGCAAGTTAGCTGTAAGGGAGGCAAAAAAGGATTATGAGGAACGCATGGCTGCGAACATCCACACCAGCAACAAACAGTTCTTCAAGTACATCAAAAGCAGGAAGCCAGCTAGGGAAGCAGTAGGCCCATTAGATGACAAAGGAACAAAAGGTGTACTAAAAGATGACAGGGAGATTGCAGAGAAGCTGAACGAATTCTTTGCATCTGTCTTTACCCAAGAGGAGGTGAGGAAAATTCCTGCACCTGAACCAAGCTTCTTAGGAGGTGAATCCGAGGAACTAGCGAAGATAGTGGTAGACAAGGAAAAAGTTCTGGCAGCCATTGATAAACTAAATGCTACCAAATCCCCTGGCCCAGATTGCATTCATCCAAGAGTTCTTAAAGAGCTCAAGCATGAAATTGCTGATCTTCTCACTTTAATATGCAACTTATCCCTGAAATCAGCCTCCATCCCTGAAGACTGGAAGATGGCCAATGTCACACCAATCTTTAAGAAAGGGTCTAGGGGGGACCCAGGAAATTACAGGCCAGTCAGTTTGACATCTGTTCCTGGTAAATTAGTAGAATCTATCATTACAGATAAAATTATTAAACATGTAGAAAAACAAGACCTGCTGAGGAAGAGTCAGCATGGCTTTTGCAGAGGCAAGTCCTGTATTACAAACTTACTAGAGTTCTTTGAGGGTGTAAACAGGCATGTGGATACGGGGGAACCAGTGGACATTGTCTACTTGGATTTCCAAAAGGCTTTTGACAAATTTCCTCACCAGAGACTGTTGAGAAAACTCAGCAATGAAGGAATAAGAGGGGAAGTCCTCCTATGGATTAAAAACTGGTTGAGGAACAGGAAACAAAGGGTGGGTATAAATGGGAAGTTCTCACAATGGAGAGATGTAGGGAGTGGTGTCCCCCAAGGATCCGTTTTGGGACCAGTGTTCTTTAACCTATTCATAAATGACCTGGAAGTAGGGGTGGGTAGCGTGGTGGCCAAGTTTGCAGATGATACCAAATTATGTAGGGTGGTGAGAACCACAAAGGATTGCGAAGAGCTCCAAGCGGACCTTGATAAATTAGGTGAGTGGGCTCAGAAATGGCAAATGCAGTTCAATGTAGCAAAATGCAAAGTGATGCACATAGGGGCAAAAAATCCAAACTTCACATACACGCTACAGGGGTCAGTGCTATCAGTCACAGACCAGGAAAGGGATTTGGGCGTCTTAGTTGATAGTTCCATGGGAATGTCAACTCAATGCATGGCAGCTGTGAAAAAGGCAAACTCTATGCTGGGGATAATTAGGAAAGGAGTTGATAATAAAACTGCAAGGATTGTCATGCCCTTATATAAAGCCGTGGTGCGACCGCACCTGGCGTACTATGTTCTGGTCGCCACATCTCAAAAAGGATATTGAAGAGATAGAAAAAGTGCAGAGAAGGGCAACGAGGATGATTGAAGGATTGGAGCACCTTATGAGGGGAGGCTGCAGCGTTTGGGACTCTTTAGTTTGGAAAGGAGATGTCTGAGGGAGGATATGATTGAAGTCTATAAAATTATGCATGGGGTAGAAAATGTTGAGAGAGAGAAATTTTTCTCTCTTTCTCACAATACTAGAACCAGGGGGCATTCATTGAAAATGCTGGGGGGAAGAATTAGGACAAATAAAAGGAAACACTTCTTCACACAACGTGTGATTGGTGTTTGGAATATGCTGCCACAGGAGGTGGTGATGGCCACTAACCTGGATAGCTTTTAAAAGGGCTTGGACAGATTTATGGAGGAGAAGTCGATCTATGGCTCCCAATCTGGATCCTCCTTGATCTCAGATTGCAAATGCCTTAGCAGACCAGGTGCTCAGGAGCAGCAGCAGCAGAAGGCCATTGCTTTCACATCCTGCATGTGAGCTCCCAAAGGCACCTGGTGGACCATTGCGAGTAGCAGAGTGCTGGACTAGATGGACTCTGGTCTGATCCAGCAGGCTAGTTCTTATGTTCTTAAGTAAGGAGAGAAACCAAAAGCTGTTTACAATTGTTCAATAATACCAACAAACAATGGTGTGCGACGTGAAGAAGGGACAAACAGGAAAACGTGCCACACACAGGCTCAGGCACAAATACATCAAAAGGATATTAATGACAAAGTCATTAGGGTCATTCACTATAACAATTTTAGGCTCATTCACTAGATCTACCAGACCACAGCCACACAGCCCAGAAAACCTACCACAACCAGTCTCTCTGTGATACACCTCTGAAGATGCCAGCCACAGATGCAGGCGAAACTTTAGGAACAAGATCTACCAGACCATGGCCACACAGCCCGGAAAACCCACAACAACCAGTTTCTCTGGGATACACCTCTGAAGATGTCAGCCACAGATGCAGGTGAAACGTTAGGAACAAGATCTACCAGACCAAGGCCACACAGTCTGGAAAACCCACCACAACCAGAAATAGGGGGAATGTTTAGGTGAGGCCATCACCTTGTGAATATCCACTGCAAGGGCAACAATTAAAAAGTGAATGACCCATTACATTAAGCATAAGCATAAGCATAAGCATAAGCATAAGCATTTTATTGTCATTGTGCACGCACAACGAAATTTACAGCAGCATTCCTCGATGCACACAATTTCAGACTCATACAATTTCAGACTCATGCAATTTCAGACTCATACATCATCATCCTCCACCCATCCCTACATAGCCCCAAATACATCAATATGAAGCAGCGGAGTTTAGCATAGCCACAGCTCTAGAGTAGAAGCTGTCTCTAAGCCTCTTTGTCCTAGTTCTGAGGGCCCTGTATCGTCTGCCAGATGGTAGCAGTTTAAAAAGAGAGTGTGCTGGATGAGACGGGTCCCTTAGAATATTTTGGGCTTTATTTAGACTTCGGGCATTATAGATTTAGACTTCGGGCATTATAGATTTCTTCCAAGGAGGGGAGAATCCATTGTTATAATCCTTTAACATTGTTATAATCCTTTAACAATGACCCATTACATTAACCCATTACCCAGGTACAAAAGTCCCCCAAATGAACTGTTATTTTCCTCACCAACAGAAACCACTGAAAAGAGCTCTAAGTCTCAGGAAGCAGGAGAAATCCTTCAGCCCCCCTCCCACCATCCTCCAGACTCCCCAAAACACCATCCAGTCGAAAGATGCTGGACTCCAACCTGCCCAGAACTCATACCTGGCAGCTCTGCACCCACCTAAGGGCTGCAAGGGCTCTGAACAAAAGCAAAGCTGACAGCATCCCCACCCACCCCTTGCAATTGGCAAAGGCTCTGGCAGCAAAATCTGTGGCTCTCTGGGATACCTGGAGAAAGGGAAGTCTTGCCAGCACAAGTCCCCACCCAATCAGAGGTGTAGGCCTCTCCTTCTGTAATTAGACCAATGGAAAATGAATAGCAACATAAAGTTTTAGAATGTCAAGGAAGCTCTTTATTAATTTTACTTATTTATTTTAAATGTTTCTTAACCTCCTTTCCATTTTGCAGAACTCAAGGGGTCTTACAGTGTAAATAAAATGGATATTTAAAAAATTTGTTTTGATTACGAAGTAAGCAATTCAATGATTGTGTACAGAACTTGGTATATGATTTCAGTAACAATCTCGTTACAGGAATTTTTTGTTATACTTTGCCTTTTGATCTGTTTTGCATCAACATAGTTATGTTATATCTGTTTAATAAATCAAATAAAAATACATTGTTCCCATATTTCAATACACATTTTTCTTTTTCACTAGTAAAACTTTGCTTTGGAAAGGGGATGAGATTTCCTGGCATCTCCCTACTCCCTTGTCCCTTCCTTTCACACTGATCTTAAACGGATTGTTTCAGAAAAGGATAAGAAAATTGTATACACTCAGCTACATGTACAGGGTTGTAGAGCCAGTGGGAATTGAATGGAACCCAGAATCCCAAGGATGATGGATCACAAAAATCCAGAGGGTTGATGTCATTAATCCTTTCCAACTCATAAGACAGAGTCTATCTGATAAACAAAGCAGGAAGGGGAGGATCTTTTCCAAATAGGGTTAATGCTGCAATTTTCAGGGAAACTGGGAGGAATGCCTGCCCCTGTGTTTGCCAACCACTGAGTTCAGACTGGCTGCTGCTGCTCCTCCTCCTTTTCTTCCCCATAGCAAATGCAAAGCCCGTTTTGCAGACAGAAGAGAGGGAAAGAGAAAAGGAGGGGGGGTTGCTTTGCATCCCAGAGGGAGAGGAGCAAACTTTAGCTGAGGAAAGGTCCCTGGCTGCCTCTGACCCACTGAGTCTTGAAGCTAGTTACCTTGTCTCTTTCCTTTTTTTAATCGCTTCTCTCCAGACTCCAGACGGAGTCTCTCCTCTGCTGCATTCTTTTGCTTCCTTATTTACCCACGTGTTGCATGCAGCTCGCCTCGCCTCCTGGCTCCAGAGAGTCTCTGGGTATGTAAAGGGAGGGGGTGGAGAGAGCTGAGAGTCGACTGCTTGAGAGTCGACTGCTGGCTGGCCCACCCCCTCCTTTTGTTTACCTTCAACTTCCTTCACGGGATGCTGACTGGTGAGGGGGGAAGGGGGAGGGGCCAGGCTAGCCCTTAGCAACCCCTTCTCGGCACTAAAAAAAATTAGTAACCACCTCTCGGGAGCCGGCTGCATCCCACCTCTGCACGTGACTACATCCCTCGCATGCCCCCCACGTGACTAAACGGCCTCATGCCCTGGGCAGCCGCCCATCCTGCCCAATGGAGGTTACGCTAGTGGCTACTGATCTGCAAACCAACACATCTACCCCTTGAAATTGTATGCAATGTATATTTGTTATAGGTCTCCATGAAAAAATTCTGAAGCAGTACAGAAAATTCTCACAAATGGACAGTTGTGATGGATACATGGGAATGAGTGATTATAGGTATATGATTGCCTGTATGAAAGGAGAGTTTATAGAATGCTCCAACTAGTTCTGTGCCGCTTTTGTGCAGTGGTTAGCATTCCTTCTGAGGATAGTCAGTCTTAGCTTTCCAGATTAGATGGATTTCACTCACTAATAAACTTAATTTCTTTCTTAGGGTTATTATGCACGGGATGCTCTTGCAAAGAATATCTACAACCGGCTGTTTAACTGGCTCATTAGCAGGATCAACGAGAGCATCAAAGTGAGTGTAATGCATCGACAGGAGTAAACTATGCAGTGCTGTTGGAATTTTGCAAGTGTCTTTCACAACTCAGTTATGAAAGGGTTAAATGTTTGTATGTAAACAAGTTGTTGAAGTCACTGCTTATGACCTGATCTATTGATTACCTATTGGTCAGTCAGATAGTCATTGCTTACATGTTAGTAAGTAAGTCTGAAGTTATAAAATTAACTTTGTTTCTTTGTTTGAGCCACACCAGCACCACTATCCACGACCCTGAGTACGAGACAGCAGATAGGTACCAGGAAAGAAAGGATTTCTTATTTTATCTCCATCTAACCCTCCCTTTAGTTAGTGAACTCATATATAAAAAGGATATCGAAGAGATAGAAAAGTGCAGAGAAGGGCAAGGAGGATGATTGAAGGATTGGAGCACCTTCCTTATGAGGAGAGGCTGCAGCGTTTGGGACTCTTTAGTTTGGAGAGGAGATGTCTGAGGGGGATATGATGGAAGTCTGTAAAATTATGCATGGGGTAGAAAATGTTGACAGAGAGAAATTTTTCTCTCTTTCTCACAATACTAGAACCAGGGGGCATTCATTGAAAATGCTGGGGGGAAGAATTAGGACAAATAAAAGGAAACACTTCTTCACACAACGTGTGATTGGTGTTTGGAATATGCTGCCACAGGAGGTGGTGTTGGCCACTAACCTGGATAGCTTTAAAAAGGGCTTGGACAGATTTATGGAGGAGAAGTCGATCTATGGCTACCAATCTTGGTCCTCCTTGATCTCAGATTGCAAATGCCTTAGCAGACCAGGTGCTCAGGAGCAGCAGCAGCAGAAGGCCATTGCTTTCACATCCTGCATGTGAGCTCCCAAAGGCACCTGGTGGGCCACTGCAAGTAGCAGAGTGCTGGACTAGATGGACTCTGGTCTGATCCAGCAGGCTAGTTCTTATGTTCTTATGTTAGAACCTGTCTCTTCTGTTCTACTCTGCTAATATAACAAGTGTAGATCCCTTCTACTTCTTATGCTGTACTTTCTATTGCAATATCAGGGACTATATTCCCACCAGGAGGGAACTGTAGGAGGATATTTCTGTAAGGAACTCGAAGGACTTGAAACGAAACGACTTAGGACAGATCGTTTATTCCATAAACTTCAATGAACTCAATACACGCCATGCGAGAACTGGCCCCCCTCGGCTAGAATCGTCGTTTTTACAGACGAGAGCACTGCCCCTCCCCCTGGTATAGTTCCCAAGCATAGTTTCACACAGGAAAAGCGAAAGTACGTTTCAAACAGATATGATAAGCATAAGCATAAGCATAGCAAGGTCAGTACTCCGGGCAGCAAGCCCAGCACAAGGAATGTGCCAAGGACGAGTCGGGCGGGGAATCGCACTAACCCCCACCCTTACAATTTCTGTATTCTCCAGTTCTGCTTTGCAAAACTAGCATGCTCCAGGTCTGCTGTCTGAGGTTCAATTTAGCTGTTTAACCTAAAAACCATAAAGAAGATCTTCATTAATTTGTCTAATACTTTAAAAAAAGTTTTCCAAGTTAGTAGCCATAACCTCTTCTTGACTTCGTGTGAATTCCATAAATCAGTAGCATATTGTGTGAAGAATATGTCTTGAATCTAATACCAATCAAATTCAGTGGTGTCTTCTAAGGGCCAAACAGAAGATGTGTTCAAAGATTTGTGAATTGCGAACATGTTTTTTCATTGTTAAATAACATCTGTAGGGGGCCTGATTCAGATCAGGGCTGCTTCATATGTGTGGAATTTTCCCCCCCATTCTGACCCTAAATATCATTCTGGAGCTGCTATTGGACCTTCTCTGCTTCTCCCATTGAGGGTTGGGAAAATAGCACAGGAGGGAAAGAGTTGGCACTGATCTAAATTCGCTATTTAGCATGAATCTCCCAGCACCAAAACCGCTTTAATAATTAAAGAATGATGAGAACCTGCTAAATTGAGTTAATGACAGCCAAATGGGGGAAAGGATTTGCCAGTTCCTTCCTGCTGTTGTAGATCCTCATTTTACTCTCAGTCAGTAGTTTATTCACCTCCTGAAAATGTGATTTTGGGGAGCACAGCAGGTTGCAGTGGGAGGGGAAGACCAGAAAGTTTACTTCTTCTCACACTGCTCAGGACATACTAACTGGCATCCAAGTCCATGTATTCTGCCCTGTGGTCATTGGAGAAAGTGTAGAAAGCTGGTTATAAGTTGAGGCAAGCTGTTCTTTGTCTCCTTGAAATGAGCAACATATTCTAAGGTCTCCTCCATCCTTTCTTGGTTAATTTGTTTAGAGTCTGGGAGTCCCTTCCTTCTGCATACTCACAGTAAAATGTAGTGGGTAAATTTCTTCCCATTCTTTCAGTACTGTGACACAAATGGTGAAGGTGAAAACTATAGCTTTGGATAAGGGCAACTGAATGTTCAGGGTCCTTTTGTGACTGTTAAATTCACTGGGGGGTCTTGAGCAAGTCCAGAGGTGTAGCTGGGCCAAACTGCGCCCGGTGCGCATTCGATATTCACCCCCATGGCACCCCCCCTTCCCACACTTACCTCAGTTCCTTTCCATTTTCTAGAACTTTTTCAGGCTGCAAAAGGCCTGTTCACAGTAAAAACGGCCTGATGGGAACTATACTTCCCAGGGGACCTTATGAACCCCAAGGTCTCCTGGGAACTGTAGTTCCTCAGGCCATTTTTATTGCGAACAGGCCTTTTGCAGCCTGAAAAAATTCTAGGAAAAGGAAAGGAACTGAGGTAAGTGGGGGAAGGGGGGGCGCCGTGGGCGGCGGGGGGAAGGGGAAGGGGCCTGGTGCGATTTTCTGCACGCCCCCAGGCGTGTGCCCGGTGCACAGCACACACTCCGTCCCCTTGTAGCTCCGCCACGGAGCAAGTCACTTTCACAGCTTTCCCTAGCCTTTCTTGCAGGGTTATGGAGAGAATAAAATCTGAGGTCACAAATGCAGTTTTAAGCTCCATGGAGAAGGGGTGAGATACAAATGCGGGAAATATTTATATGGAGCATAGCATTTTCATCTGTTCATGACTGAGAAAGTGATACTGGGTGATGCTGGTAGATATTCTTGTTCATCTGGAGGAACAAAGAATCCAATAATCAACTGCTCTCCAATTTCTTAGGTGACAACGACTGAGCGCAAGAAAGTGATGGGTGTTCTGGATATTTACGGCTTTGAGATTTTTCAGGTTAGTCCTTAGATCTGGTTTCTTAAAGCAAAGGTCTGATGAAAGCTTTTGGTAGTGGACCCAGATTTGACCAACATCTCCTGGTACTTCAAGATGTGAGAAACCTTCATGTGATTGTTAGTTGCAGGGGCATTAGCAAGAACTGAGTGAGTGGGAAGCCAGATCTAACTTACATTGAAAGAGAGTGGGATGCATATTTCAGGAGGGTAACCATGTGGGAGCAGCAGTGGCGTAGGAGGTTAAGAGCAGGTGCATTCTAATCTGAAGGAACCGGGTTTGATTCTCCGCTCTGCTGCCTGAGCTGTGGAGGCTTATCTGGGGAATTCAGATTAGCTTGTGCACTCCCACACACGCCAGCTGGGTGACCTTGGGCTAGTCACAGCTTTTCGGAGCTCTCTCAGCCCCACCCACCTCACAGGGTGTTTGTTGTGAGGGGGGAAGAACAAGGAGATTGTCAGCCCCTTTGAGTCTCCTGCAGGAAAGAAAGGGGGGATATAAATCCAAACTCCTCCTCCTAAACTCCTTAAAAGGAGGTGGTGTGAGATACCATGACTTCATCGGATCTCAGAAGCTAAGTGGAGTCGATGCTTGGATGAGAGATTACCAAGGAAAACTCTACAGATGAAGGCAACAACAAACCACTTCTGTGTCTCACTTGCCTTGAAAGCCCTTTGCTGGGGATGCTGTAAATAATCTGCAACTTGGCAGCACTTATGTTGGTAGTCATGTTACTGCCCAATCTGGGGGGCGGGGTGGGTGGTGGGTGGGATGTGAATTGTTATTGGGAGGCAATGTGGGCCTATGCTGGCAGATTTGCCCTTCCCGGGCACATACCCAGTGAGGGGGCAAATATGCTGGTGGGTGGCTGCCACAGCCCATGCTGTTTCAGCATCTCTGCACTGCCACCAGTCCTGCCAGCATAGTGGCATGGCCAGGAGTGGAGCTGACCTTAGCTTTGCCCTCAGATATGGGGTGGCCTGGGGTTTGGACCTATGCCACCTTTTGGTTGGCATATGTC
>NW_025949932.1:0-10687 GCF_021028975.2 Sphaerodactylus townsendi
GTATCCCTTAATACCTAAAACTTATATCCTAATAATTTTCTAATAACCTATTTGTATTGTGCAGTATCTTTCCAGGCCCTTCTCTCCACACTCAACAAAGCTGCCCCCCCCCCAACAGCCCAGGGGTGGCCTTAAGGCATCAAAATTGCTCCCCTGCCAGCTTTGCCACCTCTCTAGGGGGATGTGATGATGTCACTTCCGGAAGTGATGCAGGCGCATCAGTGGTGTCCTCCCTCTGGCCTCCTTATGCAGCTATTAAGTCCCTACCCCCAATCCCCTTCCGGTTGCCAGGAAGTACCTGGCGATTCTTTCCATGGTACTGTACCCCGATTTGTCTACTGTATTCAGAGGCGTTCCTCCCATTGGGCAAAGTGGGCAGTTGCCCTGGGCGCAGCCCTGTGGGGCGGGGGGCACAGGTTTGTTTGTGGGATTTTTTTGTATTTTCAGTGTTTTTCCATTTTTGGCCTGCAGAGGGCGCGGTTTTTAGGCTAGCAGCACCAAAATTTCAGGGATGTTTTGGGAGACTCTCCTGATGCTATTACCCAGGTATGGTGAGGTTTGGTTCAGGGAGTCCAAAGTTATGGACTCCCAAAGGGGGTGCCCCATCCCCCATTATTTCCAATGGGAGCTAATAGGAGATGAGGCTACACCTTTGAGGGTCCATAACTTTGGACCCCCTGAACCAAACTTCACCAAACCTGGGAGGTATCATCAGGAGAATATTTTACTGATACCACCCAAGTTTTGTGAAGTTTGGTCCAGGGGGTCCAAAGCTATGGACTCCCAAAAGGGTGCCCCATCATCCATTGTTTCCAATGGGAGCTAACAGAAGATGGGGGCTACACCTTTGAGGGTCCATAACTTTGGACCCCCTGAACCAAACTTCACCAAACATGGGTGGTATCATTAGGGGAGTCTCCTAAAGATACCCTGAAAGTTTGGTGCTGCTAGCTTAACAATTGCACCCCTGCCAGCAGGCACCTCCCAAATTTCCCCAGATTTTCCTTTTAAATCCCCCCGCCTTTGACATGGATTTAAAGGGAGAATCTGAGGTCCCCAGTTTAAACATTGCAAGTGATGCTGTTTCAGGGTGGGGGAGAATCAACCCCAAAATAGCATCACTTCCAATGTTGTTTAAACTGGGAACCCCAGATTCTCCCTTTAAGGTAGATTTAAAAGAAGAATCTGGGCTCCCTAGTTTAAACACCATTGAAAATGATGCTGTTTGGGGGTGGATTCCAGCATCACTTGTTTAAACTAGAGAGCCCGATTCTCCTTTGAAACATTGAAAGTGATGCTGTTTCCCCCAATTGGGGGGACTGGATACAACACCATAAAATGTTTTCATAGCAGTAATAAAACATTTTGAAAGCATTTTGAAAATGTTTTCAAAAATTATTTCTGCTGTGTGGCATGGCTTATTGCTGTGCTCAGATTTGTGAGTTGGGGCATGTTCTATAATGTGATGGTGACTTTGAAACAACCTGGTGTAAAAAATCATTGCTTGGTCACAGTGGGGGAGGGTGGCTGCCCATGGGGGGCGCCAAACTCCAGTTTGCCTAGATACGCCACTGGGCGTAGCTACAAGGGGGTGTGTGCATTGCATTGGGCACGCGCCTGGGGGGGGCATCAAACTCAGGTTTTGCCCAGGGCTCCAGTTTGCCTAGTTACGCCACTGACTGTAATGCACTCTGAATGGGGCATCCTTGAAAACATCTAAGAAGCTTCAACATATCTGAAACACGGCAATAAGACTCCTGTCTGTTGTCAGCTTGGAACCAGTAACTCCAATGCAGTGGTCAGTTGCACTGGTTATCTGTCTGCTTCCTGGCCCAGTTTAAAGTGCTGGCCCCTTACAGCCTGGGACCAAACATAATCGCCTGGTATATTTTCATGTGCTAGCAATGTTCTTCAAATAGCTTTTTCCTCAGGATTGTCCTTACAACAATAGTTCACAGGCTTTCTCTATGGTACTGGTCCATTTCTCAAGCATGTCCCCCCCCCCATTCATTGCTGCATGTATTGAACGCAGGCCTACTGTAAAAAGCAACACCCCCCTGCCCCCCCCAAAAGTTGGTGTGTCCCTCAAGTCTATTTTAAAACAAGCAGACAACTAAATTGTAGATTTTTTTGTCCCCTGTTTGGAAAAAGTAAGATCACTCGATGACTATTCTGCTTTGTGACTGAATGCAATCCTAAACAGAGCTACACCATTCTAAACCCAAGGATTTCAATGAACTTCAGAAGTTATAACACTGTTTAGGATTGCACTGGAAATCACTTTAGTTGTAACCCATATTTTTGGGATTGCGGATTGTATCTCTGCTACCGCATGGCTGAGGTTTAACTGATGCTTGTGTGGTTTTGGTGTAGTTAGTGTCCATGGATCATTTTGGCACCTAATGAAAATCTGGGGTTTGGAAGCACAGTCTTTGGATTACCACAAAATGACTCTTAATGATTTTCATCCACCAAAATGATATTAGGCTTGATATCCTCTAACTGCTTCCTGACTATTCCTAAATTATGGTAAAGTTTTAACCACTTTTAAGGACACAGCCATTTTACTTGGCACTGAAAATGTATTTGTGAGGGATAGATGCAATACGGGTTTGGAGTGGGGTGCAACAGAACTGGAAAGAAATCTTCGGCCATCTTGAAGACCAACAGATCGCTGTAGCACAGGATTCATCAGATGGATACCAAACAGTTCATCAGATGCATGAAGTGAATCCTCTAGTCTGCAGGTATCGGTACACGAATGGACACAGAGGGGGAAACCATTGTGAACAGTGGATGTGATAAATGGCCATGAAAGGCAAGATATCCACTGAGTGATGTTTCTGTGTGTACACAAAAGCACAAATAGGTACCGTGTCCCCTTCTGTGCCTGTTGAAACCCAGGTTAATAACTGTTCTGTTCTAATTTACTAATTTATGCTTCAATAAATCAGTTAGTCTTTGAAGGGCCCAAAACTCCTTTTTGTCCCCAAGAAGCAACTGGAACACTCCTTCAAATCAGGATTGACAGTTCTCCTGCTTCATTAGTTGGACCATGAAGTCCCCACTGGCCCTCTCTGCCACCGTTCAGCTGGGCTAAATAATCCAAAAAAACTGTACCACTGGAAAAACTACCTGCAAACAACAATAACTCTATGATATATTGTCCTATTAATATGGTAAAGTACAATAAAGAACATTTATAGCCCAATCCAGAGTGGGCTGAAGCAACTCGTGAAGACAGCATGGCCCTACACTGGTGGAAATGCTCTCCTCGGGGCACTTACCTGGTAGAGGGGCAAATTTGCCAGCAGGTGGTCGCTGTGACTCCCTAGGACACCTGGACAGCGCTGGGTCAGTGTTCCTGTGCTGCTGGAGGACCTGCCTGTGTCGTGGAGTCATTCTAGAGGTGTGGCTGAGGGTGGAGTTGACCATAGTCGACTTCCACCCCAGCACTGCATTTATCATCAGTGTGGGACCTATCCTGTAGGGTTCCCTAGGGTGCAATTCTATCCCCATGCTTTTCAATCTTTATGTAAAGCCCTCTTAGGCCAAATCGCTAGTAGATTGGTGCTCTGCTGTTGTCAATATTTAGACAATATAAATCCTTATCCAGATCTCCTGCTGATGTGGTGCAGGTCCTAAACTGCTTCCTGGTTTCTGTGGTTAAATGGTACAGTGAACAAACTGAAACTAAAGAAAGAAGTAACACTGGTTGGGAAGGTGGAGGTCTTGAAGGACATGATGCTCCTCACTTTAGATTTTTATTTATTTATGTTTCAATTTATTATACCGCCCCATCCCCGGAGGGCTCTGGGCGGTGTACAGCACAATACCTATCATATACAAATAAAATAACTAAAACCATTAAAAGCAGCAATAGAAAAGACTAAGTATAAAGACTAAAATTAACTTGCAATGGCGTCCGACAATTCCATTTCCAAACCCTCTTTCAGGGAGGGAAGATCAGCAAATCCCAGATGGCAGAAGGCACATATGTAAAAGGCCATATGTAAAAGGCACATGTAAAAGGCACATATGTAAAAAGCCATTGATAAACTAAATGTTACCAAATGGATGGGGTTCAGCTGACCTTGCCAACTCAGTTAAGAGTCTTGGGGCTACACTAGAGACAACATTATTGCTGGAGAATCAAGTGAATGCAGTTGCAAAAAAGCTTTTCTTCCAACTTCGCCCCCCAAATGGTCCCTTACCTTGACAAGGCTAATCTGGTCACCTGGATTCATGCCACCGTGACATTGAGGCTAGACTACTGTATACTGGTTTCCCCTCAGAAGCAATTTGGAAACTCTAATAGGTGCAGAATGCCTCAGCTTGGCTATTATTGGGAGCTAGATGGAACATGCCCAATTCTGCATTCACTTTCCTGGTTCCCTAACAGTTACCAGTGCCAGTAATGTCTTAGCTATCACATGCAAGGCCCTTCATGGCCTGGGACTCTTATATCTGTGAGAGTTGGGATAATTTCCTCACTCAAGACTGCGGGGGAAGCCAAATGTGGGGAGCCATCATTGGCTGGGAAAGAATGACTGATGACTGAAAGAATGACAGTTTGACTGATGAAGAATATGAGAGGGAACACAAATGGTGGCAAAAGAGAAGCAAGTTAGCTGTAAGGGAGGCAAAAAAGGATTATGAGGAACGCATGGCTGCGAACATCAAGACCAGCAACAAACAGTTCTTCAAGTACATCAAAAGCAGGAAGCCAGCTAGGGAAGCGGTAGGCCCGTTAGATGACAAAGGAACTGTAAAGGATTCAATGGTGTTGATGGTGAAGTAACCTTGAGTGCATTCCACAGCCCGGGCGATGGGCCAGATGCATCGGCGGAGACTTTATCTTTGCGCGGGAGATGAAGACTCCGTTCCCATGGGAAGCAGGAAGGGGGGATGGGGTGAATGGTGTTATAACCTGTGCTTCTGGCGGGAAGTGCCATTCCTGCCACTGCGTGTACTTGAGCTTTCTAAGATGTCTTAATAAATGGACTTTTACTCCCAAAAGCCTTTTATTTCTGCTTCTATGGAATTCCTTACATTGTGGCAGGAATCTTAATTCATCTATATTCCTGTGCAGTGGACCTCTTGTCTTGCGATGGAGAGGTTGAATGTTACTGCGGAAGGTGCGGTAGCCCCCAAAGAGGGCTCCGACCTTTCCCTTCTGGATCTGGAGGAACCGGCAGGAGAACGGGCCTCGCTGGTGGCTCTTTCCCGTCCTCGTATCAGCACGAGTCTTCCTTTACTCCGTTGGAACGAGGGACGTGACGACGACCATGGGGACTTCCATGAGTCGTTTGGGGCGCTGTCTATGGATCGAGCGCCTGTGGATCGGATCTCTACCCGTTTTCGTGTGGATTACAAACCTCAGATGCAACCTGTCATGGAGGAGACGGGCTTGACCACCTTTCATGCGGCAACCCAGGAATCCATTGAACGATTCCTGGACTCGTATTTTGGTGATGCTCCCAAGGAACCACCGTGGCACAGCACTGGGGCCCGTCCAAAGGACACCGGGACTAAACCTGGAATTGGGAGGGGTATCCGTACCGCTTCCCAATCGGACCCCCCTAATCCCGGGCCGGCGACCGCACCTGAGGTGCCTCGGGGAGCCACCGGTGGCTACGGTGCCTCCGATGTCTCGCTTCCTGACGACGAAGAGTCCGAAGAAAGCCTGCATTCCCAGCCGGACCGGTTTCCTCTCCCATCGAGAGAGGACTGGGATGAGGAAGTGGGGCGACTGCGAGATGCCCAAGCGGCATGGAACCGTGAACGCCAGCTATGGGAGGAGGAACGGGCACAGTTGCAGCAAGAGCGCGAAAACCTGCAGAGGGACCGGGAACAGCAACGCAAAGAAGTCCAGCTCGAGTTGGATCGTGCCAAAGACGCGCTCCAACGACAATATGCCCAGAATCTGTCAGTCCATGATAAAGTCCTGGAACATTCCAGACTGGATTTACAACGGCAACGCGAAAGCGTTCAGGCTCTGCGCACGCAAAGTGAGCTCACTGAAGCCCTTAAACGGGACGAACTGGCTAAATTGGAACGAGAAAAAGCTGCTTTGCATGCGCACCAGGATGCATTGACTCGCAAGGAGAGGGAGCTGGCTGCGTTGGAGAGGGAACTAAGGAGGCAGCAGACCAGGAAGCCCCAAGTTGGAGCCTATGCTGTTACTGATCATGCCGGTGCCAGGGGGGCCACGTACCTGGGTCCTGCCACCCAAACGCCAGCGGCACCGCCAGCGCCCCCGATTCCGGCCCCCCCCCGTACAACAGCTGCCTGCCCAGCCGGCTCAACCCGCGCAACCACCTCCCCAACAGGCGCCAAGAGCCGTCGAACGGGGCTACTATCGGCCCCCGATACCAGCCCGTTTTGATGGGACCGCTTCCAAACTTCCCTACTTCATCTTGCAACTCAATGCCCACTTGGAAGACTATGATGATTTATACCGGTCTGAGCGCGAAAAAATACGGGACATCGGCTCAGTCCTGGATGGGGCAGCAGCCGACTGGTTCGTGACTATTTTGGATTTGCAGGATGAGGACTCTCGCACAGTGCCCGCATTCCTCCAAGCCTTAAGAGCGCGCTTTCAAGATCCAGGCGCTGAGAATGAAGCTATCCGCACCATCAAAACCATCCAGCAAGGCAACCGCCCGTTTGCAGAATTTGCCCGTGAATTTCGTGCGGCGGCTGCTCGACTTCCTCCTGAGTGGCCTGAACGCATGAAATGCGAATACTTCTCGGATGCTGTGGACGGCAAGCTACGTGAAACGGTGTTTTTAATTCGGGTTCCTCGTACTATTGCAGATTGGATCCAGTTGGGGTCCCAAGTGGCGTCTCGTTTGGAATACGCTCGTCAAGGAGGCCGCCCACGCCCCAAAACCACTACTGTGTCCACCAAGTCAAGCCCAGCCGCCCCTACCGAAACCACCTCTGAACGCCGTCGCCGACTGGGATTGTGTCTTTACTGCGGAGGGCCAGGTCATCTAGCCGCCAACTGTCCCAAGAAACAAAAACCAACCGCTCCAGCTTCGCGCACTCCGTCTGCCAAACCACCACGCAGGTCAGGGCCGCCTCCCACAGGCTCGTCTAAAGCGGTTACCGAAGGCGACCCAGAGGAGGGGGAAGCAGCTGTTTGCCTTTCTTCAGCCCCCATGGACATGGGTCCGACTCCTGACGCGGTGAGTGAAGGCAGCGCTCCCATTACTGTTCAAGCATTTCTGGCCAACCCCGCTAAACACACTCGCATTATAGCCTCGGCCCTTGTGGATTCCGGCTGCTCCCACTGCTTAATGCGGCCCCAGGTGGCAGAGGAGCTAGGTCTGGACCGAATTCCCCTGGCTAAGCCCATACCATTCACCCAAATGGACGGCAGCCCCCTCGGGAACGAAGGACCGGCCCAGTACAAAACACAGCCGGTTCTCCTCCGTTGCGCCGACCATTGGGAGAAAATTAGTTTTATTTTGGCGCCAGTGGCCAAACACTCCATAGTTTTAGGCATGCCTTGGTTATTGTTACATGAACCAAAGTTCATTTGGAAAGAGCGGATCCTAGAATTCACTGACCCTCCCTGCGGTGAACACATGAATTGGGGAGAAAACCCAACGTCTCCTGACACACACCCCTCCCTGGCTTCTTCAGTAATTGCTCCCGATTCTATTGGCATCCCACCTGCATATCATGATCTAGCCAGAGTTTTTCAGGAGCAGGAATGCGATCAGTTGCCACCCCACAGAGACACTGACTGTAAAATTGTCATACAACCAGGGGCACAACTACCCAAGGGTAGAATCTACCGCATGAGTCCCAATGAGGAGAAGGAACTTCGTGCCTTCTTGGACAAGAACCTTGCTCGCGGGTTCATACGGCGGGCTACCAAACACACACACGCTGCTCCCGTTTTGTTTGTCAAAAAGAAAGATGGGTCTTTACGGCTTTGCACAGATTATCGAGGTCTCAATGCGGTCTCCCTGTCCAATAAATATCCTTTGCCTTTGATCAAGGACCTTTTAGATGCACTCGGCAAAGGACGCATCTTTACTAAATTGGACTTGAGAGAAGCTTACTACAGGGTCAGAATTGCTGAAGGCTATGAACACCTGACTGCGTTTAACACAAAGTTTGGACAGTTTGAATATTTAATAATGCCATTCGGGTTAAGTGGGGCCCCCGGAGCTTTTATGGCCCTTATCAACGAAGTTCTCCATGATTTACTGTACAAGGGAGTTGTTGTATACTTAGATGACGTTTTAATTTACTCACAAACCATAGAAGAGCATGAAATATTGGTTCGAGAGGTATTGAAACGCTTGCTTGACAACTCTCTCTTTGCCAAACTCTCCAAATGCTGTTTTCATCAGACCTCCATTGACTATTTGGGTTACCGGATCTCGCCCGAGGGCTTAAAAATGGATCCTGCTAAAATTGACGCAGTCCTCCAATGGCCTGCCCCCACCAACCGCAAAGAACTCCAGTCGTTTCTTGGTTTTGCTAATTTCTATCGTGACTTTATACCCCAATTCGCTGAACTGACTCTCCCTCTCACAGACCTCTTACGCACTAAGGGTAAAGATCCACTGTCCGCCAAGCCCGGGGCCCCCCTTTCTTGGTCTGAGGAATGTCAAACAGCCTTTCAGCTATTAAAATCTGCGTTTACCACCGAACCTATCCTAAAGCACCCTGACCCAGATCTCCCGTTTGTGGTTCACGTGGATGCCTCGGACAAAGCACTTGGGGCAGCCCTGTTGCAGAAAAATAAAGATGGTAGGCTGGTTCCGTGTGCTTATTTGTCTAAAAAATTCTCTGGTGCCGAACTCAACTGGACTGTGGGAGACAAAGAGACTGCGGCCATCAAAGTAGCACTCTCCACTTGGCGCCACTGGCTGGAGGGGGCTAAGCACCCCTTTCAAGTTTGGTCGGATCATAAAAACCTGGCAGCTCTTTCCACCCCCCTCAAGATGTCCACAAAACAACTTCGTTGGGCCGATTTCTTTTCTCGGTTCTCTTTTACAGTTCATTTTTTCCCTGGGAAAACCAACAAACTGGCTGACGCGCTCTCGCGCCTACCCGGGGAGGGGGGTGGAGCTGCCCTACGAGACATTCCACGCACTGTTCTTTCCCCCTCCCAGTTGGGGTTGGCTGTCACCCGATCTCAAACGTCCACTTCTCCTCCACCCCCCATTCCCAGTCTCGTCTCTCCTTTCCTGCGGGAACTGGAGGAGGCGGGGCTGCACGAGCCTCCAGGGGCCGAAGGTGACTCCCAATTGCGTTTGGAGAATGGAGTTTGGCGGAGTGGGGAATGTTGGTACGTGCCTCCCCCCCTCCGCAAGCAGGTTCTTGAAGCTTGCCACGATGCCCGTTCGGCTGGACATTTTGGCTTTTTGAAAACTCTGCATTTAGCCCGCCGGCAGTTCTGGTGGCGCGCAATGCGCAAAGACATTGAGGCATACATTAAAGGCTGCTCGGTTTGTGCAGAAGCCAAAACCATCCTGGGAAAGCCCCATGGGCTATTGAAACCTCTCCCGGTGGCCTCCCGCCCTTGGGAAGTCATCTCCATGGATTTTATCACAGATTTGCCCGAAAGTCATGGCAACACGGTTTTATGGGTGGTGGTAGACTTATTCTCTAAACAAGCCCATTTTATTCCATGTGCTTCCATCCCCTCCGCTCCTAAGTTGGCACGGCTGTTTATTCAACATGTTTACCGTCTCCATTCCGCCCCCGTTAAGGTGGTCTCCGACCGCGGCCCCCAATTCATCTCAAAGTTCTGGAAAGCGTTTTTGGGGTTGTTGGGGGCCGCCCCGGCCGTCGCCGCCCCCTACCACGTTCAAAGTGACGGCGAGACGGAGAGAACGAACAGAACCCTAGAGCAGTATTTACGTTGTTACACCAACTATCACCAAGACAATTGGTGCGAGCTTATTCCGTTTGCGGAGTACGCCTACAACAATGCGGTTCATAGTAGTACAAAGAAAACCCCCTTTGAAATTGTGTCTGGTCGCTCCTTCCCGCCGTTGCCACAACTACCCGCAGCAGCTTTGGACCCCCCAGAATTTCAACAATGGATTTCATCCCTAGCCGAGGGATGGAAGTCGGTCCAGACCGCCTTACAACAAGCAAAGGACTCCCAGAAACTGCAAGCGGATAAACACCGCTCGGATTTTCCTCTGCGTGTGGGCTCTTGGGTGTATTTATCTACAAAAAATCTCAGAGACGTGCATAAATATTCCAAACTTGGCAAGAGATTTGTGGGACCTTTTCAGATTACTAAAGTGATTAATGATGTCACTGCCCGCTTAGATTTGCCTAACTCTCTTAGTAACATCCATCCTGTCTTCCATTCCAGCTTGCTCAAGGAGGCTCCCGCTTCCGATGCCTGGCACGACCCGCCGGAGAGGCCCCCACCGACTATTATTGATGGCCACAAGCACTACGAAATTGACGCTATCCTGGACTCTCGCTTTAATCGCAAACGCTTGCAATATTTAGTCTCTTGGGTGGGATATTCCTCTGGGTATAATCAATGGGTTTATTCCGAAAATATTGAAGCCCCCACCCTTATTTCTGCTTTTCACCGCGCCTTTCCGCATAAACCTGGGGGGAAGGGGGCTTCTTTAGGGGAGGCAGAGTGTAAAGGATTCAATGGTGTTGATGGTGAAGTAACCTTGAGTGCATT
>NW_025949933.1:0-10684 GCF_021028975.2 Sphaerodactylus townsendi
TGTGTGTGTGTGTGTGTGTGTGTGTGTGTGTGTGTGTGTGTGTGTGTATGCATGCGTGTGTGTGTGTGTGTGCATGTGCACAAGTGCACCATCAAGTCATTTCTGACTCCTGGTAACACTATTCTGCTAATATGAACCATCATTTTTGTTTAAATCACTTTTTTCTACTGGCATTGATGGCTGAACACAATTTTTTAGAAAGCCCAGAAAAAAAGAGCACAAAAGAATAATCCACAACTGCATGCATTACCGGCTTCTGTAAGACCCATACTTATGGTTACATCTCAAAGGGAGCAATCTGAAGTAAGTCTACTTGAAGTAAGTCCCCTTATATTTAATGAGGAGTACTCTTGGGACAGGTGGTTTAGAATTGCACTGAAGTAGCTTCTACAACTCTGCCATAAATACTTTCACCAAGAAAAATGGAAAATGACACTCCAGTTCTACCCAGGTTTACCTGAAAATTCCACTGATGTTATCAGTATAGCCATTCTGGAAAAATCCCACATGTGAGCAGTCCTGAGACTCAGCTCAGGTGAATTGGAGTGTGTATGTGGCAGCTGTGATTCCTTGCTTGCAGAGTCTGGAAAGAAATGCTGCTGTTTTTTCTCAGAAGATCCTACCAGCTGTATCCAGGTACATCCTGGGTCAAATAAATGTCTCCCTGTGCATATATGTCTCCAAAGACTGGCTGTGGCTTCCTGGATTTAGGAAAAGTCTAGGAATGAGCCATTAGATGCAACCACTTGCAAGTGACAAAGGCTGGTTCACACTAAGGCTCATTCCGCACATGCAGAATAATGCACTTTCAAACTGCTTTCAATGTTCTTTGAAGCTGTGCAGAATGGCAAAATCCACTTGCAAACAGTTGTGAAAGTGGTTTGAAAATGCATTATTTTGCGTGTGCGGAAGGGGCCTAAGGCTTTCCATGAGCAGCCATGAATCCATCCAAACAAACTGTGGCTGTTATCACATCAGAGCTACCTAGCTTGGATAAACCTACATAGGAGTGATTGCAGTGGGCCTGGGTTCACACAGACTTGTGATCACATGGAGAACAATAAGGCTGAACTGGGACATTCGTGAATACCACCAACAGCAATTGCTGTGCTCATAACAGACCTTGACCCTGAAACCAACCAACCAACCAACCAACCAACCAACCAACCAATCAATCAATCAATCAATCAATCAATCAATCAATCAATCAATCAATCAATCAATCAATCAATCAATCTTTTTATGGTCATAAACCACCATAAGGTAAATAAAATAAAACTGAAAATATAAGATGTGTTAAAACAGTACATATACAATTAAAAAGGAAATTGGAGACATGAAAAAGTATGGGATGATAAAGGAAATCAAATAAAAGCATAAATATTAAAAGGGAACAAAAGCTTTAAAACTATACAAGAACAATAAAAAGGGTGACAGGCAGAGGGGAACACTAAAATTGATAAATTGACAGCTATAGCTATTAAATCATTAAGCCTGCTTTACAGCACAGACCATCCTGTGATGCACTTCAATTGCTGCTACACAGAACCCGGCCACAATATGTCAGAATTGGTATCCGTAACTAGCATGGAAATATGAAATTGTTCTTTGTGACCTGGAAATCTATACAGCAGTGGTGAAATAAAACTAATACGTACATTTTTTATAATCATGACAGTGGAGATGTACATGTTCTATTGGTTCTATAGGCCCAGATCCACAGCAACATTTTCTCTCCCAATAAGGAGTCTTCCTGTATCGGCCTTCCAGGACAGCTGAAGGGAGGACCCTGACATTGCTTCTCTGCATATTCCTGTGTGCGCTGGACTGTTTAATTGGAAAGGAAGTGTCTTCATGAATCAGGCCCCAAAAGTGATTCTTAACAATTTCCCATCATGCAGTAATTGTAAAAGTCAAGCAAAATAATTTATTTGAGTAAGGAGGAAACAAGAACAAGTAAGTCTGTATCATGTTTGCTCTGTAAAACAAAGAAGGACCTAGTATCATTGTGCTGCAGACTCACCTATGCCATTTTTGATAATTATGATAATTATTACATTGCATTATCCCTGCTTTATGTAACCAGGAACAGTGCCTTCTGCTATACAGCATTTTGTCTGGCTTTGTTTGACAAAGCCTGCAGCTACATGATTGTACCTCAGTTTTACCTCTACAAGTACTGGTGAAATTTTAGAGGCTGCCAAGGTAAAATGCCAATCCTACTCTGAGAAAAAACAGCACCAAAATGAGACGTAAGAATTGCATGGGCCACCATGTGGTGCCATCTGCATTTTGGGGGCTTACACCAGTGGTGGGATTCAGCCTATTCACACCAGTTTGGTAAACCTGGTAGTTAATTTTTTGACTAGTTCAGAGAACTGGTTGTAGTCCCACCACAGAGGGAGCAGCAGTGGCGTAGGATGTTAAGAGCTCGTGTATCTAATCTGGAGGAACCGGGTTTGATTCCCAGCTCTGCCACCTGAGCTGTGAAGGCTTATCTGGGGAATTCAGATTAGCCTGGGCACTCCCACACATGCCAGCTGGGTGACCTTGGGCTAGTCACAGCTTCTCGGAGCTCTCTCAGCCCCACCTACCTCACAGGGTGTTTGTTGTGAGGGGGGAAGGGCAAGGAGATTGTAAGCCCCTTTGAGTCTCCTGCAGGAGAGAAAGGGGGGATATAAATCCAAAACTCTTCTACTCTCTTCTTCTTTCAGAACCAGTTAAATTATTTGAATCCTACCACTGGCTTACACTTCATGTTTATCTGAAAGCTGAAGTAAAATAAGAACCTCCGGTGCTTGAAGGTATGCAGAACAGAAGAAAGGCTTGGTTGAGAAAAGCGCTGAATCATTTAGTCAGACCGTTTCTGGACTGTATCACTTTAACAGCAAATAGTGGATAATGTGTCTGAGAGCTTGCTTGTGACAAAAAGTCCCTATATGCGCCATACTGTGCAGCAATTCACAGGTGCAACAGGAATATGCTTGCATCCCTGTATGTTTGTATAGTAAGCAGAGACATATTTCTCACATATTATCAACTAAGACAAACAAATATATTCCCATGGTTGGATTTTTCCACTTTTCTAGCCCAGAATGTGACTTTAGAAGCAGACCTGAACCACAACTGAGGCAAAAAGAAAATACCCTTCATAAAATACATCCCGCCATGTCTCAAGGTCAATGAGATTCTTTCCTCCCACAATTGCTCCAGGGAGACCCAATGTGTCTATTCCTACAAATAGACCAAGTACATCTATAGAGCTGTAAATTCTCACACACATAATCCTCCCAAAATCTTTAATACTCTAACAGCACACCCAGGGCTTAGGTGCATTAGAGCGAAAAAATATATACATATAAAGTTAGCACAGGCAAATCCTGACATTAGCCATTATGAATGGTCTTGATTTATGTGCCTGTCATCAAGACATCAATCATGTTAATGGAAAGCCAGCAGCAACAACAACAACAGTAGCAAGAAGGGAAATCTCAGAGCCAAGAAGGGATGGGTCCTCTCAACCACCTGGGGAGAAGGCAAAGAGAAAAAGGAAGCAGTCAGATCCACAGTGTGCCGTTGTCCAAGAACGGGGAAGCGAAATTCTTACCACTTCTCTGGAGGTTGACTAATGCTTCACATTGTTTTTGATTAGTGATAGTGATAGCATGGAGACCAGGAAAAGGGCTGACAAGTGGAGAGGTTTGGAAATGCTATTAAAGAAGGGGCAGTCCGATACAAACTCGACATCAAAGATACTTGGAAACTGGTCGGGGAAGAAATGATTTAGCAGATGAAGACATTGGGTTTGCAGTTCACAGCACAGATGGCACATATATTCAGAGAGGAAATGAAAAGGTACAACAGGGCAAAGAAAACAGGCGGCAGAAAACAAAAAGGTGGACGGATGTGGTTTTCAGAGTGTGTATTGCAGGTCACTGATTGGTGGGCCAGCTGCAGCGATCCCATCTCTTTGATAATCATATGGCTATATGAGGCAGAAAGGCTGAACCTTGGTTGGATCCTGCAAGATTGAGATGTGAAAAAGATGAAAGTGTAGCAAATGATGCTGTTTCATGCCATTAGCACTTGACACAATGTCAAACAATATCAGCAGCATCTTAATTGTAAATACTGCCTGTTTGTAAACTTACCTGTTTGTTTATGTTCGTAACTTCACCAAACCAATTAGTTATTGTAACTACATTTCTTCTAGTTCATCTTTTTATCTGCTAACAAAAGCTTCGGATGCTGAATTATTGTTCTTACAAAGAAATTGTAGGGGAACGAAAGCGACACCCTTTTGCTTTCGGGGTTGTTCCTTGAATCTGAAGAAAAGAAGCCCAGCACGTACGCACGCGCGCACACACACACACACACACACACACACACACACACACACACACGGGAAAACAATGATATTACAAAATAAAATTGCTCACACGCTATGTTTTCTTAAAGAGCTATTCTTAAAGGGCTGCTCAGGTTCTGAAGGAACAAGCTGTAGAAGTTTTGGAGGGAAAATTCTCCTCAGGGAGCACAGAAGGTACATTGTGTATGTGACACTAGGCATACATCAGCACACAGGCAGGCAGTGACTGCAAATAGTGTGGGGAGAGTGGATACTGCTATTATTTTGGGATTAAACCCCAATGTATTTTTATTTTTCAGTGTTTCTTTCCTGCAAACATGGAACTTTTTTCAGAATTGCAGACAGATCTGTCTTGTCTGTCCATGGCTCCAGTCTCTGGATTTAAGCATCCACACATTTGGCTGCGTTGAGAATACACTGATGAAGTACAGACAGTACAAAACATCTAATAATCAATGTGGGAAACATATTTTTGCCCAAAACTTTCACAGGCAATTAAAATCACAACCTTATTGTTCATGTAGAAAGTGCCCTTTCTATATGTAGAGTTTGGTTATCTTCATTCTAGCCCTTTTATACAAATGTGAGGTAACATCTGGAAACATCCAAGAAGTCATTGATCATTGCCCCTTCATCAGTTATCACTACTATTTAAATAAAATATGATTATTTTATCCTACTGTGAACCACCTTGGACACTTGTTGTGCAGAAGAAAGATGTCATGTATTGTTTGAATAAACAAAACTGGCTACACAGAGAGAAACACATCTTACCATGACACGACACGCCTCGGAAGATGCCACCCATAGATGTGGGCAAAACATTAGGAGCAAAAACTACCAGACCACTGCCACAAAGTCTGAAAAACTCACCACAACCAGTCTCTTCTCGCCATTTCTAGTTGTAGTTGCGCACAAAATCTCAGGCCACACTGAAACAGTTAATCCTTTAGGAACTGCAAGCAAATGTTGTTTGTCTTCATAATGATGCTAATTATTATTGCTGTAGATGGTGAGACTCCCTCGCTCAATAAGTACACCACAACGACAGGCTGGAAAGGAATGGGCCGCAGCCCGTTTATTAAACAACAAACATATAAACAAGAACTATATACAAAAGAGCTGGGCGGCAAACGGGTCGCACATCACATCCCAATTAATGGGAAACTGGCGGGAAGGGAAGCCCAGAGATCATACTCCTGAATGCTTCCACACTTCCCGCCCCTGCTGAGGAGACGGGCACCGGCTGAGCCCCAAGGCCCCCCCCAGCCCGTCTTCCTCCCCGCGGTTGCTGGGGTGTCGGGCACCGGCTAACCCCATGGCCGCCAAACAGCCCAACCCAACCCCACTCCCTGGGGTGTCGGGCAGCGGCCCGGCCTCCGGCCTACAAGCCTGCCCGCCCCACCCCCTGGCTCCTCATAGGGCTTAAGCCTGGGAGCCTCCAGCCGGAAGGCTCGTTCTCTTCCCAGATGTGCAACACCGCTGCAAAACTCCGCCAATTTAGCTGCCCACCCTTGCAGCTCACCGCCTGCTAAGCTCCTCAAGCCTGAGCCTGTTCCCTATCTTAACTACCGACGGCTGGTAAACTGAACTGACTGAAGCCACAAGTCCATGCCCTATTGGGACAGGCGGACGCTTCATCCGGCTGAAAAAGGTCCATGACGTCCCGGGTGATTTCGGAGTGTTCTGCCACCGCTCCCCCGAGGGAAAGCACCACCTTTACGGTCACTTTGTTAAGCTTTTCTGCAGGCCTCCGTCCAATTCTGCAGAGAGATCCACCGCTCCCCTCCAATGGGCCCGCAACCATCTCGGACCAAACCAAGGTCATATTAGGCCGGGTGCCCGGCAAAGTCTCCTGAGCGTGGCGTACATCAAGAAAACGCAGGTCAAGGCCCGACCTTGGCAGGGAGATCTTCCTCCCCAAGGTGAATGACCAGGAGGTCCGGTGTAGCCACCTGCAAAATGTATTCAACGACCTTGGGCTCTAGCTCATGCCAAAGCATGGGCCCCTGCCCCATCCAGCAAATTCTTACGCGCGCTCGGAACCGAGATGCCGGCCCCATTCGGACTTGTGGCAGGCGTAGTCCCCTCGGTTTGTCGACGCAGGCTGTGCCCCACGCACCCACAATTCCTGCCGACATAGATTAGCGTCTGCGCTATCTCCTGGAGGCACTGGAGGAAGGAAATCAACAAGTCAGGGTGTGTGGGCGGTCAGAGTACACCCGAAAGCGTCTCCTCGACCGCCACCCGCCCATAAATCCGCGGATATCCTCCGGGGCCCTGCCTTTCTGCTGTCAGCGTCGTGTATGGCGGCCCCTATTCTGAACGAAAGTGCAGGTCGAACTCCGCCGCCGGTAGTCTGCTTGAGCCAAGTAATGCCCTGAACACCGCCAGCATTTGGAACCTGGTGAGGGGGGACTCCATCCTCAGTAACTAAGAGCATGCCACCCACCCGAGGCCTGTGCCGTAGCCACTGTAATAAGGGGGGGAGGGGGCAGGTGGCGTCGCCCGGTAGGGTCGGGCATGGTGACCCAAGCCCCAGCAGCCCTCTTGGTCGGTTTTTTTGAAAGGGCCAGCCAAGCGTGAGACCATGTCCCCCCGGCCAGACCGCAGGTGTTCCCTTTGCAGCGCCGGGTGCTGGAAGGTCGATCCCTCGGTAGGGGCGACCACTGCCCCAGGCCTGCGCCCCGTGGTGTGCCAGGTGGAAGGCGGGCGGCGAAAAGCAAGCGCTCATAGCGCGAAGCGGTTTAATTCCTGCCCTAGTACCCCGGTGCACGCCCTCAACACTTCCTTGGTGACTGGGCTTCTGAGGTCCCTCTGTTCAGGTGCCCACCCGCCGCCACCCAGCCACTAGGCGGCGGACAACAAACTCCTTGGTGACGTCAGGAAAACCGGAAACCTTGCAGTAGAAAGCGATGTCTGCCAGGTGCACCTCCATGGCGCTGGCGTACTTCCCCTGCCCATGGAGCCGGACCCCGAATACTCGGTGAGGAGGCCAGTGTCCACCCCATCAGAGACCGGGCGCCCGGAGGACGCAAAGAAACTCAGGAAATCGCGCGACGGCTCTGTCGTGATTGCCTGCATCGCGGGCCAGTGCCAAACGAAGTTCAAAAAAACACCTGGTGATGACGCCTCGCTGCCAAGGTTCCAGAGGGACGCCAGCACTGTCGCCTGGAACGGCTCCGGCCTCGGGGCCAGGCGCCGGAAACGATCCACCTGCTGGCGGTAGATAAAGCATCAGCAATCTCATTCTGCAAACCTGGGAACAAAAGCAGCTTTGAAAGAGATGTTGGCGAGTGAGGCAGGTAAGAACCAAATTGGCAACCAGGCGCATGACCCGAGCCGACGGTTCGACTGTCTGTTTACCACACGCACCACTGCCTGGCTGGCTCTACCCTGCAGCAAGCAACCGCTGGTTGAGCCAGAGGTCGTGGCTAAACGTGCACCAGCCACCTTCAGGATGGGGAACAGCTCCAGAAAAGTGAGATCCCTTGGTGATGCCCAGCGCAGCAATTTCAGCTGGGGGCCAAAGGCCATGCGCCCACTGACCCCGGAAGAACACACACCGAAACCTAAAGCCCCAGAGGCATCAGAGTGCACCTGCAGCTCCAGGCCAGGTTCCAAAGCTGATTGCCACAGAGAGATGCCGTTGAAGTTACGGATGAAGGACAACCAGACCTGTAGGTCTTCTTTCATGCCCCGGGAGACCCGGATGTGATGGTCAGGGGACTTGCAGCCCGACAAGGACCTCGCCAGCCGGGAGCAGAAAGCTCTGCCCGGGGCCACCACCCTGTAAGCGTGAAATTGAGGTGGCCGAGTAAGAACTGGACCAGGCTAATTCCTGCATTTTCGGAGGAGGAGAACGGACTGGAGCAGGGCTGAAAGGGCTGCAGCTTTGCCGGGGCCGGGAGTGACGACGCGCCTAGGACCGTGTCCAGGTGAATACCCAGGAAGCGCGAGGGCAGTGGCGGGTCTCCGCCTTGCGCCAGGGAGCCAAGGGGGACCCCAGCTCGGCGGCCAGGACCTGGAAAGCCTGAAGGGCCAGCTCACACTCCCGGGTGCCCTGCCTGCGCAGAAACAAGAAATCATCAAGGTAATGGGGGACCAAACCGGAGGGCACCTCATGCCTGAAAGCCCATTCAAGGAAGGCAGCTGAAAGTCCCCTGGGCGGCGCAAGAGGCAAAGGAGCAGCCCATGGGCATGGCTCTTTGTCCACATACCAATTTCCTTTGGAAGTGGATGCCCAGCAGCTCGAAGTCCATGGAAATGGGCAGGAGCCGGAAGGCGGACTGAATGTCACACTTTGCTAGGGATGCCCCCGGACCCGCCTGCCTGATGCAGAGGATGGCTTCGTCCAGGGTGGCGTAACGGACCGAACAAACCTCTGGGTCAATGAAATAATTCACGGAGTCACCCCGGGGGTAGGAGAGGTGTTGAATTAAGCAAAACTCCCCCGGGGCTTTCTTAGGCACGACGCCAATTGGGGAGACCCTGAGGTTGGGGAGAGGAGGGTGACTGAAAGGGCCAGCAATGCGGCCGGCCTGGATTTCCTTGTTGAGCGACAAGCCACCACTCCAGGGAGATCGCGGACAGATTTTAGATTGCTGGCTTGGTAAGCCCTCCTTGGGCCTTGATATGGAATGCGGAAGCCAGAAGAGAAACTATCCCCCAGCAGGCGCAAGAGCCCCCCAGTCCCGATAAAGCTGCAGCCACTCCAAAAGCACCCCCCCTTTAATAGGTATACGCGCCAGAGACTGCAGCAGAGCAAGCATCACAGTGTTTTATGGGCGGGAGTAACGCCCTGGCCACCGGCATCTTTAGAGGGCCCGGCGCCGGGCGACCGTGGCCTGGCCGAAAGAGAGGGCGTCCCGCCGGCTTAGACAGCTGGATCCTGCTGTGGCTGCCGGAATGAAGGAGCAAGAATGCTCAAATCTACCCATTTTTGCTCGCTGGCAAGCACCTTTGTTGAATTCCCAACACAACCCTTTGGCCCCCACCCGCCCCGGGTAGACTCTGCCGGGTATTGCAAGAACAGGAGGCTCCGGCGCCCCTCCCATGGCGGGCTGGACCACGCACTATCCAGGTTTGGTCGCGGGATGAGGTCCCAACGGAAAAGGCACTTCAGCGCATGTTCTTGTGGGATGGCCTCGTCGTAGTTTATGGCCGTAGCTTCCCCAGCCAGCGCTCGAGCCCTCGCAGCACATGGGCCATGTGAGCTGCCAGAATGCCAGGCCCAAGAGGATACGCTGCCCCGCCGAATGGAGCTTTTCAGGAATTCGGTGAAGCCCTCGCAGCCAGTTGTTAAAATTCCGCTCGGCCGCCGCCGGGTCCTTTTTCCGCTTTTTTTTGTCGGCCTTCCCGCCCGACAAACCCAACTCCCCCTCCCGCCACAGGAACTTAAAGATGTCCACGTGAATACCCATCCAGCGCTCGGCCCCCGAGCTTCCCGGGCAGGTGGGACTCCGGCGGGTTGCCGCTGTCGCTCCTGAGTCAAGCCGGGGGATGGCGCTTCACGCTCCCGAAACGCCATATACGCTTTGTAAGCCACGGTGGGAGAGCAGGCGTCTTCTCCCCCCGCACCCAAAATTCCCCAGTAGCCTGCACGTCATCATCCTCAGTAGACTCACCCGACGACGGCGAGCTTGGGGATCGCCTGGAGGAACGGGAACGCCCTGACGAATCGCTTCCTCCTCCTGCCCTCGCTACTCGATGATAGACGCGCCCACCGGATGTGGACGCTTAACCGGTGGCGAAAGGTGCAGCCTATCCGGCGAAACCAAGACGCAGGCTGCCGCCGGCGCCAAGATCGGGTACGCCGGCGCGGTGGGCTCAAGGAATTAACCTGAGAAAATCTGACTCGCCAGCCGCTTTTCCGAGGACTTGTGAAAGATGCTGAACAGGGTGTCCGCCAGGTTAAGTGACCAAGGTGCAGGATCGCTGCCCATATGGGTCGACATGTTCGGGCCGGGAAGATGCCGGGCCGGCACCCCCCGGGACTGGAGGGCCCTTCCTAAGGGCACTGTCCTGCCATATCCGACCGTGTCACCTCTGCCGACATGGGAGATAAGCCCGAGTCTACGGTCGCCTTCGCCGCTGTTCACATACGCCTAACGACCGGGCCGGGTTGCCCGACGTCCCCGGGCCAGTCTGGGTCCGGAGCCTGACCAGCAGAGCACGCCGTTTCTGCCCGATGCCACCGGCCAAGCCTCCGCAGCAGGCTCCCTGTTTCTGGCCCTTTTTGGCCCAGCGGCGGCTGGCGTAGACCGGCCCAGAAGAGGTGAAAGGAAAGAAAAAGGTTGAAAACGAGAGAAGCGA
>NW_025949934.1:0-10682 GCF_021028975.2 Sphaerodactylus townsendi
CCCCTAGCTCAGCCAACAAGCATGGTATAGTGGTTAGAGTGTCAGACTAAGATCTGGGAGTGCCAGGTTTGAATCCTCATTCTGCATGGAAGCTTGCTGGGTGATCTTGGGTTGGCCACACATACTTGTCAGCCTTACAGCGTTGTGGTGAGGATAAAATGGGAGACAGGAGAATCATGTAAGCCACTTTGGATCCCCATTAGGGAGAAAGCTGGGGTATAAATTAAATAAAATAAATAATGCTGCCTTCCCCACATATAATCTGCAAATCTCATGGACAGAGTTTGCAGCTTTAATCTTGGGGCCCACTTTCTCTTCTCTAAGTTAGAATTCTAACCCGATACATATAAATTTTATCCTAAAACACATATGTATGGGATGGCCATTGAGTTATGAGCTTCCCTGAGTAATTCTGAGCCGAAAATCAGGATGGACATCAATTATTTTAATCATCTAGTTCTTTAGGAATTAAAAATTATGCACTAAGAGAAATTAATATGTCCCACGTCGGTCCCTGCGTTCAGCAGAGGCCAATCTGCTGGTGATCCCCGCCCCCTCTATGATGCGGCTGGCCTCCACTAGGGCCAGGGCTTTTACAGCCCTGGCCCCAGCCTGGTGGAATGGTCTCCCTCCAGCTGTCCGGGCCCTGCAGGACCTTAACGAGTTCCGCAGGGCCTGTAAGACTGAGCTATTCCACCGGGCCTTTGGGGAGACCAGCTGCTGATGTGGGTGCCTGAAACATTCTAAGAAACGCTCTGAGACCCACTGCCCCCCCCCCCTCTTCGTAAGAGGAGTTTTAATAGCCGGATGCCATCTATTTTAAATTTACTTGGGTTTGATCATTGTATGCTGCATTTTAATTCTTAACTTTGTATTTTTCGCTTTTATTTGTTTGCCAGTGTTGTGCACCGCCCTGAGCCCTCCGGGGGAGGGCGGTACAAAAATGAACTAATAAATAAATAAATAAATAAATAAATAAATATTTGGAGCGTAGAGATATTGGTTACGGAGAGATGGCGCAGGGTAGGCGTGAGCATCTGCTGGGAGCTGATAAACATAGGAGTTATCCAATTCACAGAAGACACACCCTGGCCCCAGCTGGGATGATTACACCAGACAGCACAGAAGGAATTTAACTCTGTGTCTACAAAAGAAGTGCTTGTGTCCAAAGGTAGACAACTAAAGCAGGAAAAATTTTGGAGGGGGATCGGGGAATTCAACACACATGGTCATGTATTTTCTGGTAGTTTCCTTATGAAGAGTTTTTCCACACATGGGTTGTTGATCATGACACAGAAAAAGGGCAGGTTTTGGATCTCAGAAAGATGATAGTCAAAATGTCTTTCTAGCAGATGTCATGATATTTTATTTTCATTCCAGCCTTTCTATTTAGAGTTTCATTGTAAAGATTTGACTGATGCCACTGTGTCTACTTTTAATGTATTGCCATGTTGATATATTATTATTTACAAAATGTATATCCCACCTTTCTGCACTTACAAAGGCCTCTAAGGCAGCTTACAATTTGAAACATACATGACAAAAATCCCATTTTAAAACCATTACAATCACCTTAAAAGTGCATATCATTAAAACAATTTTGAAAAAAAAACAGGGTTAAAAGACATACATGAAAGACATATGAATATAATAATATAATATAATAATATAATAAAAGACATACATGAAAGACATATGAACATCACATTGCATCCAATAACACACGATTCATATACTATATGAATTGTGTGTTATTGGATGCAATGTGATTTTTATTGTATGCACCTTTTGCAATATAATTATTTTGTGGGTGTCAATTGGATTTATTCTATATTTTCGCACTTTCTCATTGTCTTCTTTCATACGTAGGGACTTCCTTCATGGCATACTGGAAGGGTTACCTTTCTATTAACTTTATTCGCATGGGGATATTATTTAAGCTAGATGTAAAAAGCAGATCTGCTTTTTTTAAAAAAAACCCTGAGGGTACATCTTAACCATTATGGATTTTAAAGTACTACTTCAGAAACAGGTAATACATAAGGCAAGTTTAACATCATGTGGCGAAAGACATTGACAGAAAGAGATAGGTAAGCTTCGTAAAATAAGAACATAAGAACTAGCCTGCTGGATCAGACCAGAGTCCATCTAGTCCAGCACTCTGCTACTCGCAGTGGCCCACTAGATGCCTTTGGGAGCTCACATGCAGGAGGTGAAAGCAAGGGCCTGCTGCTGCTGCTGCTCCTGAGCACCTGGTCTGCTAAGGCATTTGCAATCTGAGATCAAGGAGGATCAAGATTGGTAGCCATAGATCGACTTCTCCTCCATATAGCTGTCCAAGCCCCTTTTAAAGCTATCCAGGTTAGTGGCCATCACCACCTCCTGTGGCAGCATATTCCAAACACCAATCACACGTTGCGTGAAGAAGTGTTTCCTTTTATTAGTCCTCATTCTTCCCCCCAGCATTTTCAATGAATGCCCCCTGGTTCTAGTATTGTGAGAAAGAGAGAGAAATTTCTCTCTGTCAACATTTTCTACCCCATGCATAATTTTATAGACTTCAATCATATCTTCCCCTCAGACGTCTCCTCTCCAAACTAAATAAATGTATTGGGATGACGCATGGTTATTATATTAAATATATGAAAAACAGAAAAGTTACCCTTATGAGGTGAACTGGCAAACCGAAAGATTGGTATTGGCAGTCATTCTTGTTATAAACTGTTTGCTGCTAAGGCTAAACATAACATGCAGCAGACATCTGTCGACAGTCTTTTTAACAAGAAAACACACAGAAGTCGCTGAAAACTACCATCAAGAGATGAAGAATAGTAGGCCACCCAATTGGCCTCAAACTGTTTTTCTACATTCCAGGTAAAAGAGAGAGATATGCCTATGTCTCCTCGCACAAGCAGGAAAACAGTGCAGAGCTGTAATAAAGTGGAAAATGACCAGAAAGGAATTATGCATTTCTCCCAAGACTTTCACCTTCCCCACCTGGCGGAAAAACCGGGACAGCAAATTGAATAAAAGAACTTAAAAAGGCAAGTTCCTGTTACATGCACCTGCCCTGTAGTATCTCATTTATTTCCAATGAAACAAACTAGTGAACAGGGCGGGCTCATCAGTTACGTGAGCCTCTATTTAGGTCCCTGGCCAGCAACCAATTTTTTGGAAAAGCTATTTTCTGGAGCTGGAGGGTGGCCAGTCAAATATGGGTGGCCAACTGTTGAACCGGACCTAGAATTTGTCCTACTGGTTATTGATAGGCAGAGTACCTTGCTGACTGATTTCTGCAGAGAAAATGTCCAGCTATAAAGACAGGCCCTAGACTAGGCTGTTCTCTTAGGTTTAAAAGAAGTGCCACTTGCTATAAACTCCCCACCCCCCCCTCCCAATCCTCTCATTCATCTCTGGATCAGGGGAATCAGATGGCACTCCTTGGAAAGCCTGATTTGGCCCAGGGGTCTCCAGTTGCTGACCCTGGAGAGGCTGCGTGGGGATGGGTATACCTGGGAGAGAGAAAAGAACCGAAGCCTACAAAGAGAAAAGGTAAATGGAACCAATTAATTAGAAACAGATGGTTCACCCAACACTTTTACCTGTTCTGATGATCCTTCAAGAGGCAGAAAGGAGAAAAATGACATGAAAAACACCCCCCCCCCCGCTCAACGCCCCTCTTCATTCAGCCCCTCTCCCTACCTGTTGACCTGCCCTGAGGCCGAACAACCTCTGAGTTCTCTCGTGTGCTTGAACAGTTGCGTGAGCTCCTCATCTCCACCCAACAGCTGAAGGCAGAGATAAGGGAGTGGTGTCAGAGAACCAGAGGAATGGGAGCCCTCTCAAATGGTAGGAACTATGTTAGTGGGGAAACTGCCGAAAAGTTCAACAAAATAGGAGCCCAGCAGCCCCTTAGGCGTGAATGGAGTTTATCCCAGTGAAGAGTTTTGTAAGCCAGAGATCTTTACCAGGTGCATGAGGATGGGTGGGGTGTTGCTTGTAACAAAGTATAAATAAGTTATGGATTCCCGTCTCATATATCTGATGAAGTGAGCTGACTCATGGTGGAATTCATTCTCTGTGTTTCCAAAGTACCACAGGACTTTGTGAATGTAGAGTGGGTTTTTTTAATTGGCAAACGACAGCTATGGGACCTTGAATTAGGGCCATGGTATGTATGGGGAAAGGCATCAATTCGAATGAATGGGTCAAGCGTAGATGCAGCAGCAATCAACAGAATACACAACACAAAACACAAGATCTTGGCTGCTGTTATAAAATACAACTGTGAATAAGTACAATATTTATTTAAATGACTTAAGCACAGACTCGGCAAAGCCAGCAAACGATACAAGCCGGCAAGGAATGGAACATACATCAGCAAAGTATATTCTAACTCGTTAAGATTGTTCCAGGATTAGACATGGGCACCGTGATGCGCACTTGCTGAAGTAGCGATATTCACTCCACAAAAATAAGTACATACCTGGAAAGCCATTCTAGATTCCTCTTGGATTCTTGTATAACAACACACTTCAGACTACTGCACGTTCCCTATATAGACTTTCTTTTTGTTTATGGGAAAGGGGTGTGTTGTTTGCCAGGTTTGCCGTGCCGGTATGCATTTTACTGATTCACATAAATATTGCACTCGTTCACAGTTACGCTTTATTACACAGGTCCTTGTGTTAATTGCTGATGGTGGAAGGTGTGGTTACCTCTTCCTTTGTACCATTTTCAAACTGTCCTCGGGACCTGCTGTTTGGAAACCTAAGTTACCTGTCCCATCCACTTCCTTCTGAGCCCCAGCTGGAATTGTCCCACTCCCCAAGGCTGCTATTTAGCAACATAAAACGCTTGTGACTTTAGTTGGCAAAGGAACTGAATGTAAACATTAGGAAGAACTTCCTGACAGTCAGGGTGTTCGGCAGTGGAATTCGCTGCCTCGGAGAGTTGTGGAGTCTCCTCCTTTGGAAGTTTTTAAACAGAGGCTGGATGATCATATGTCAGGAATGCTTTGATGGTGTGTTCCTGCATTGCAGGGAGTTGGACTTGATGACCCTTGGGGTCTCTTCCAACTCTATGGCCGTTTCCGCACGGCCACGATTGGGGTTGGGTCGGCGTACACGTCGCTGCGGCCATCCGGCGTGTCACCGAGGCCTGGGGACATGCCCCCCCTGCCCTGCGCAACTGCTCCGGCATTGCAGGGTGGGGGGGGCATGTCCCCAGGCCTCGGTGACGCGCTGGATGGCACAGCGACGGTAAGTCGACAGTCAAAAGGGGGGAGGGAGGGCGCCTTCGAGCTGCTGCCATTCGCATGGCAGCGGCTCGACGCCGCCGTTTTCCATAAACCTCGCTGGGGAAGCGAGGTCGGAAAACGGCGGCTTCGCAGCAGCTGCGCCCCCTGTGCGAACAGCTCCCTGGGGACGGCGTTTTTGCTGTCCCCAGGGCGCTGTTAATGGCCCGTGCGGAAAGGGCCTATGATTCTATTTTGCCTGGAGAAAAGAAGACAGAAGGGAGACAAGATAACAGTCTTCAAACACCTGAAGGTCTGTGCAAAGAAAAGAGCAAAGACTCATTTCTCTGTTACTCTGGTTGGCAAAACTACATTTTGCTGGAACACTTGGAAGAAACTCTGTAATGGCTAGACAATAGAACAGACTACCTAGCAGGAGTGGCAGGCTCTTCCCTTTCTACAGACCTTCAGGTAAAGGCTGAGCACCTATCACACTTTGCTCACATTTTGGATTATGCATAATGAGCGTTTCAGCACCTCCTGAAGACTTCCAAGGTGAGGGACCTTTGCCTGATGCCCGGACCTGACATGCCAGCATATGTTTGGACAGCTAGGCCGCCAGTCTACAAACTGTAGTAATGCACTGCCGACCCAGCAGCACCGTGGTAGAACGTTGGGACGCCAACGGACCTACGGCCTTGCCGGTCGCACCGCATCCCCCCCCCCCCCAGGCTCCCTTGCTGTAGGCCGCCCTCCTTTCGATCTTTCACCTTCAATTTCAACCCCGGAATTTTCTCTATCCACTAAATTGGACGCCTGTCCTCCTTCTGCCCCCCTCGCTCCTTCACCCAATTCAAACTCTCCCGCGGCTCAGCCGCCCCCTCCCCTTGCTCCGCCTTCATTTTCCGAAGCCACTGCACCTCCGTCAGCGCCACGTAATGGCGCGGGTTTCAAAACTCTCGCAGAACGTATTAGCCACGATCTGCAGAAGAAAGAAACCCTGACGGAAGACGATGCCGATATTCTTGCATTGTGCCCCATCCACTTCACAGATACTGAGGGGGAGAATGGCGTCATCCGGCGGGTTGTCGAGTACCGCCCCCTAAGCTATAACATCCTTACCGAGCTCCGCAAAGCAATGCGGGACGTAGGAGTCACTAGCCCCTACGTGAGAGGCATGCTGGAGGCCATCGCAAGGAACCACCTAATGGTCCCAGATGACTGGAAGACCACCTTTCGCATGCTCCTGAGCCCTGCACAATTTGTGGTCTGGGAAAGTGAGTTCCGCCAGCAGTGCTTCAACAGAGCAGCCACCTCTGGCGGCGCCTACACCGCCGCTCAGCTTTACGGTTTCGATGCTTTTGCCAATCCCAACGATCAGATTGTCCTGCCTGAGGCCACCCTTACGGTCGCCTCTGAGTGCGCCTATAAGGCATTTATCAAAGTCCCCAATGCCGGCCAGCCAACCCAGAGTTTCTCCTCCATCCGGCAAAAACCCCAAGAGCCCTATGCTGAATTTGTGAACAGGCTCCAGGAAGCGCTCAAGAGGCAGGTAGATAGCGAGGAGGCCCAAAACGAGCTCCTCATGCGCCTCGCAAAGGAGAACGCTTCCATGGAGTGCCGCAGGGCAATCACGGGCCTAGGCAAAAATCCTGAACTGGCCGACATGCTTAAGGCTTGCCAGGACATTGGGTCCTCCGCCCACCAAGCTAGCCTCCTCGCCGCAGCACTCTCCACCGGCGGGAGACAGTCTCAGGATGACTGCTTTAACTGCGGCAGACCCGGACACTTCCGAAGGGAGTGTAGGCAGCCCGGCGGGGGGGCCTACAACCCCGATGGAGGAGGGTCCTCCCCCAGGAGGAGAAGGCCACCAAAAACCCGGTGCCCACGTTGCCAGAAGGGCTTCCATTGGAGAAACGACTGCCCGTCGGGAAACTCCCGCCCGGGCGTCTCCCCAGCCCAGGACCAAGGAGGAGAGTACTAGAGCAGACCCAAACGCCAAGGCCCCTGCCAAAACCACCCCCCTCTCGTGGCATCTCGCTCGCATGCACCCAGCCCATCTCCTTTAAGTTCCCCCACGAGGTTCTTGTCGCCCCAACCCAGTATGACGAGCCCATCCCTACCGGGACAATTGGGCTAGTGCTGCCAAAGGCCTCTGCCGCTGAACAGGGACTGTTCATCGTCCCCGGAGTGATCGACTCCACGCACCAAGGACCCATCCACCTCCAGGTCTGGACAAACATCCCACAGGAGCTGCCCGCCGGAGCCAGCTGCGCTCAGCTGATTCTCTTGCCCCATGCGCTGCCCGCTGCCGACCCAATAAAGGCTACGAGCCCCAGCAGCCAACATGGCGCAGCCTACACCACCGTCGCAGCGGTGGAGACACCTATCGGGAGCTCCCGTCCATATCTGGAGCTCGCCATAGAAGGATGTAAGTTCAAGGGCCTGGTGGACACCGGCGCTGATGTTACCGTCATCAGAGCAGCCGAGTGGCCCGACCAGTGGCCGACCGAGGCTTGCCCGCACATCTGGGGGGTGGGGGGGAGACAAACCGCGAGACGGAGCATCCGCCCGCTCACGGTCAACAGCCCAGGACTCGAGCGGCAGCTCACAGTCCGCCCCATCGTTCTAGACATCCATGTCAATCTCTGGGGAAGAGACCTCATGAGTCAGGTTAAAATGACTCTGGTCTGGGATGGGTAAAGCCGCCACGGATCATTGATTCCAATCGTGCCTTCCGAAGTTGCCTCCTAATTCCCACAGGAAATCTGTTTCCCTCTCCCCTCCCCTTTTCCTTCTGTTTTTTTCGACCAGTAAAGGCGGGAGGGCCAATTGGCTGACTGGCCCTCCCTGGATTAAAATCTGGGCCCGTCCTGATACCGCAGCACTGTCAGGACAGGCCCCAGTTTAAAAAGGGGCTGCCGCCATTATGCCGCTAATACCCAAACCCGTTTGGGTTATGGCTGCCCAGCGCCTGGCAACTTTATCAGTACCACATTAAAGGCCAGGCGCTCAGCCGAAACCGCCCCTTAAGGAGCGGTCTCGGCGGGCGGCAATTCCCCAAGATAATTCGATCACAAAATTTAGCACCATCCAGCTTCCTGCATTAGCCACCAAGGTCACGGTAAGTGCAACTCCCTTGCAAAGAAACCCCCCCTTCCTTTCTCCTTTGTGTGTGCGAGGAATTTACCTCTAATTGCCTGATTGCTTCATTCCCCGGATGCACCCATCCCCCCAAAAGGTGCTTCCAAAGCCCCCTTGTGTTGCTGATTAAGCATGCATACCCACAATCCCCCCAGGACTCGCCTGTTCCCTCCCCCCTCGAGGCTCGGACCCTCGCCTTGACGCACCCTGATGACGCTCTGAAGCCAATTCCCACCAGGGTCGCCTACCTCCTGCCCTCCCTGTCAAACAACTAAAGAAAGAGGAGTGTAGGCGGCCCCCAGGAGGGTTGCATTAAAAGCAACCTTCACAGGCTGCAAAACAAGCCTTCTTCCTTCCCATATGAAATCTAAACACTAACTCGATCCCAATCTCCCGCCATCCGCTCTAGAACTGAGCCTGGCGGGACCCGGCCCCCCCCCCGTAACCTGGGAAAGGGGGGTGTGTTTCAGTCCCTCTTCCTACAGGTTCCCGTGGACTCCGATTCGCCATGACAGGCCAACCCATGGAATGGCGCCAGGAGGAAACCAACCCCATCCCGGAGATGGAACGCATCTCTCTAGAGGATCCCGCCCAGCGATCCCAGCAGGAACGCCGTCGCCAACGCCCAAAGACCCGAATGACCTGGGGAGACGTCAAGGCGACCACCAGCCAGGCCCTAGCGCTGCTGCGCCAGCAAGACCACCCCGAGACACCCGAGAACCTCTGTGCCGCTCTCTTTGCGATCATCACCACCAACTCAGCGACCACCATCCTTTGCCTGCTCTGCTGCCTCCTGCCGATGGCGATCGGCCACCCCCTGGCAAGCTTTCACCAGACCAACATCTGGGAGCAGTTTGCTGCCGCTGCCAACGTCTCATCTTTCTGCCTGGGCCAGTACCTAGGAGTCGGGAGCCTGCTGAGCTCCTGCCTGCTCCCCGTCTGCAAAGCACCCGGAGACTTCCTAGCGGAGTCTGGGCTGAGCCCCTTCATGAATGCCTCATCCATCAGGTACTCTATGAGCGCCGACTGGGGACCCGTCGTCCAAACCCTCCCGGCTGGCGCTCTTTCCCTTGTCACCAAGACGGTCGCTAACCACGAGTCCAACACCTGCGCCCGCATCACCGGCGCAGCCGAACGGGGAACCGACCCGGGCCCATTCGTCGGCTCGGCCAGTTGGAACTGCACACACATGGAGGACATTCCCCCCGTGTTCGGAAACATCCTGCTCCCCAGGGGCTGGTTCTGGACCTGCGGGGAGAGGACGTTTAACTACATCCCCGCCCGACTCCCTGCCGGAACTCTTTGCTGCCTCAGTCGCCTCACCATTGTCCTACCCCAGGCTCCACCCCAGGAGCCCGGACGCCGCCGCCGCCGCTCCGCCCTGCCTTTCGACCCCTCCTGTCGGAGCGACGCGGTCGCCCTCTCCGAAGCGGAGTTCATCTCCCTCGCTACTTCCCTAGTGGGAGTCCCCGGACTCGCTTCCTACAATGCTAAGACTATTGGCCGGCTGGCCTGTGCCCTTGCGAAGTCCATCAACTCTACCTCCACCGCTCTGGATGCCCTGGCCTCCGAGCAGCAGGAACTTCGTCAAGCGACCCTAGACAATCGTGCCGCTATTGATTATTTGTTGTTGTTGCATCACCAAGGTTGTGAGAATGTACATAATATGTGTTGTTTTAATCTTTCTGATAATTCCCAGTTGATCCACATGAAAGTGCGTGAGCTGCAAGAAGTTGTATCTAATCTGAAGTATGATGTTTTGCCCCATTGGTGGTCAGCCCTCTGGAGCTGGCTGCCGGGAGGATGGTTGAGTGCTATTGTACAGCTCTGCATTGGTTTAATTGTGTGCCTTGTTATCGGATCTTGTTTCGTTCCATGCGTGTCTAATATTGCCTGTAACGTGTGTAAGAAACCCCTCGCATTTCCCTTACCCCGCAACCAAATTCTAATGTTGCACAAGCAGCTTGGTCAACTTGACCAGACGGCGGAGGAGACAAGCGTCCCTTTAAATCGCCCCTTAGCGTTTCGGCCCCCCGTTTTCTAAAATGTAAAAAAGGAGGAGATGTAGTAGTGCACTGCCGACCCAGCAGTGCCGTAGTAGAACGTTGGGACGCCAACGGACCTGCGGCCTTGCCGGTCGCATCGCACCCCCACTCCTCATCCCCCCATGAGTCACGGGTCGTGAACTGTCTGGCTCAATCACCGGGCGCAGGGACAATGGTCTTGCCCCCAGGTGAGGATTAGGCTCAGACGCTTACGCTCCTCTCCGCACGTAGCCAGATGAGATCATGCATCACATGAT